>NC_057803.1:309729270-309738731 GCF_018294505.1 Triticum aestivum
GTGGTCGCCGTCGCCGGACGCCGCCGCCTCGCCCGGTCGCTGCGCCGCCCGGCCGCCGTGCCGCCTCCGCCGCCCCGCGCCTGTCCTCCACCGGCGCTGCCCCGCCTCTTCCTCCCTCTACTCTGGCCATCGTCCCCGGCAAGGTCCCGGCGAACCTCGGTTTGCGTGCCGTGAATAGTAAACCCTAGATCTGCGAGGTGTTTTTTTCTCTAAGTGTCGAACTTCCAAATCCAAGTGCTCATGTTCATAGACTCGTTACTTTGCATCCGTAGCTCCGATTCATGCATATAGCATATCAAATTGTTCGTCTCAGAGAGCACATCATTTCATTCCATTGCATCATTTTCATTTGAGTTCATCTTGATGCCCGAAATGATGTTAGAAGAGGGCTACTTGAGATAATTGTCAGATCTGCTACTCCATTTGCATATTTGTCATTTTTGCCATGATTATTGTGTGCATGATATGCCATGATGCTCTACATATGTTTTGTTAAGGGTTTTGTCATCTTTCCAGAGGTGCAACCCATTTTTTTGTGATGTGTGTGGTGCCAAGTGCAAGCTTGCAAAGTGAGGCACACGGTAATTCTGTTTTCAGGGACTTAGCATTTTCCACTAAGTCCTTGAGCTGTTTAGTTCATGATGCCATATGTCCATGTTGTTTCCTAGTGATCCGTGCCTCTTTTGATGATGATCAGTAAGGATGTTTTGTTAATCTTGCAGTTCTCTATCCATCCATGTCTTTGTTTGCAATTATGGAGCACCCTAGCTTGAGTCAATCGAGCTCTACTTTTGCTACTTTGTGAATCTGGGTAGATTGTCAACTTGTTTGCAATTTTGCCGACGATGTTGTAGTTGATCCGTGCATGCTATGCTATTGTTATTGCCATGTCTAGCTTGCATTTTGTGTGTTCTTGATTGGTGTATGCTTAGATTGTCACGACTTGCTTCGTAGTGAGTGCATTGACCTCGTAAACATGCCTACTTGATATCTGTTTTCAGCATGTGCCAGTTTTCACGAAGTCTGAAAACTGATTATGTTTTTGCCATGTTCGCATGCTTGCAATTGTATTTTCTGATCCCTTTTGACTCAAGGTGACTAAGGGACTTTTGTTAAGCTCTTTGAGTAGCTCCATGCCATGCTTTACCTTGCCATGTTCAGGTCCTGTAGCATGTAGTTTTGTTGCTCCGAAGTGTGCTACCTGATCTGAAATTCCAGACAAGTGTTAATTTCACTAAGTCTGAGATCTGTTTACCATATGCATTTTTGCCATGCTTGTTTGAACCTGTTAATGGATGAATTGACCGAAGCTCTGTGCTATACTTTTGTTAATAATCTTGAATGAATCCCTGCCATGTATTTTGTTGTCATGTTTGAATGTTGTAGCTTGTTCATCTCATTGCATTAAGATGGCTACTTGTTGTAAGTCGCAGACCGGTGTCATATTTGAATCGCTTGCCATTTCTAAACCGTAACTCCGATTCTGGCGTTCTTTATATCGTTTTCAAGAGATTTCATCTCATCTTTCCAGTGGCACACTTGGTTTTCCATGTTGAGGCCGGGATCTTGCATTTCCTGTCACATCTTGCATATGCATCCCGCATCACATCCCGTATAGCATATCATCTTTGCATCATATTGTTGGACCTTTGCACGTGGTTGATTGTGTTCCGTTTGCTTGTTTGTCTTGTTTGGGTAGATCCGGGAGATGAGTTCGCTAACGAGGAGCCCATTGAGTTTGCTTTCGAGGATCCAGTCAACTCTGACAACTTTGCAGGCAAGATGATCATACCCTCGAAATCACTACTATCTTTGCTATGCTAGTTTGCTCGCTCTTTTGCTATGCCATTGCTACGATGCCTACCACTTGCTTGCAAGCTTCCCAAATTGCCATGTCAAACCTCTAACCCACCATGTCCTTGCAAACCGTTGATTGGCTATGTTACCGCTTTGCTCAGCCCCTCTTATAGCGTTGCTAGTTGCAGGTGAAGATTGGAGGCCGTTCTTTGTTGGAACATTTATTTACTTGTTGGGATATCATTATATTACTTTGTTATCTTAATGCATCTATATACTTGGTAAAGGGTGGAAGGCTCGGCCTCTCGCCTAGTGTTTTGTTCCACTCTTGCCGCCCTAGTTTCCGTCATATCGGTGTTATGTTCCCGGATTTTGCGTTCCTTACACGGTTGGGTTATAATGGGAACCCCTTGATAGTTCGCCTTGATTAAAGCTTTTCCAGCAATGCCCAACCTTGGTTTTACCATTTGCCACCTAGCCTCTTTTCCCTTGGGTTTCCGAAGCCCGAGGGTCATCTTGTTTTAGCCCCCCCGGGCCAGTGCTCCTCTGAGTGTTGGTCCAACCGAGCGATGTCCGGGGCTACCAGGGGCAACTCTGGGCTGGCCTACCTGACGTCTTGCTCATCCGGTGTGCCCTGAGAACGAGATATGTGTAGCTCCTATCGGGATTTTTCGGCACATCTGGGTGGTGTTGCTGGTCTTGTTTTAACCTGTCAAAGTGTCTTGAAGAACCGAGGTACCGAGTCTGATCGGAACATCTCGGGAGGAGGTCTATTCCTTTGTTGACCGTGAGAGCTTGTCATGGGCTAAGTTGGGACTCCCCTGCAGGGATTTAAACTTTCAAAAGCCGTGCCCGCGGTTATGGGCAGATGGGAATTTGTTAATATCCGGTTGTAGATAACTTGAACCTTAATTTAATTAAAATGAATCAACTGAGTGTGTTACCATGATGGCCTCTCTCGGCGGAGTCCGGGAGGTGGACACGGTGTTGGAGTAATGTTTGCGCAGGTTGTCCTCTAGTTTCTCGCTCGCACTTTGCCTCCTCATCTCGCTCTCTTTTGCGAATAAGTTAGCCACCATATATGCTAGTCGCTTGTTGCAGCTACACATATTTTTACCTTGCCCTACCTATAAGCTTAAATAGTCTTGATCGCGAGGGTGCGAGATTGCTGAGTCCATGTGGCTCACAGATTACTATTACACCAGAAGCAGGGCCTGATGATTCCACTCCAGGTGACGCGCTCGAGCTCAAGTGGGAGTTCGACGAGGACTCTCAACGTTACTATGTTTCCTTTCCTGATGATCAATAGTGGAGACGAGTTGGGGGTGATCGGTACTGTGTCGCATGTTGGGTTATCTTTTATTTTGGCGCCGTAGTTGGGCCATGAGTGTTTGGGTGATGTAATGTTATTTATGTACTTGATTGACGTGGCGAGTGTAAGCCAACTATGTTATCCCTTTTTATTATCTATATTACATGGGATGTTTGTGATGATTGCCTGACTTGCGACATATGCCTTCAATGCGATTATGCCTCTAAGTCGTGCCTCGACACGTGGGAGATATAGTCGCATCGAGGTTGTTACAAGTTGGTAATCAGAGCCTTCCCCGACCTTAGGAGCCCCATTGCTTGATCGTTTATAGTGGCCGAGTTGTGTCTAGAAAAAATGTTTCGAGTCATTTAGGAATTATAAATCGGAGAGTTTAGGAATTCTTTTTACTTCCCAGTCTCATCATCGCTCTAGTAAGGCATCCTGACGTAGAGTTTTGACTCTTCTCTTCTCAAATTTCACTAAAAAAAATTTAGGATCACGCGGGTATCTTGGAATCGTTCCGATGGTTTTATGATGAGAACATTGTCTTGGTGCCTCCTGTCAGGTGTTTTGTGGAAGTGTCCCGGGGAGTTGAGCTCTGAGGTGTTGTCGTCATAATTTTATCGTTGCAGTTCTGGAATACCTGAGTTTAGTACACCGACATTGAAAATCTCTTTTATGTAGTTCGTTGGTGAGATAACCTCGACGCCACCCAGTACTGGGGCGGGAGTTCGGGAGTATCGCCATAACTTGAATAACGGATGCTTTTCGAAGGTTGAGGTAGATGGTTTCCGAAGTTTTTCTCGGTTATGTGTTGAAGGATGGATACAGCTGGATGTAGGACTTGCTAGATTTGGGTGAGATATTATGCTTCCCCTGTATCCCCAACACCTGATTGCATAACCGGAAAGGTTCGGGAGTTTCATAGGTGGGAATTCTCGTAGCTCCAGTTCTTCTTCCACGGATATTTGGTTTGAGATTGGGATTTCTTACCGATTATTCGTTCTTGATCCGTACCTTATTGATTTATTTCTCTACCTTAATTCTAAGTGGCTTCCCAATTTAGGGATATGTGACCATTTCAAGAGGAATGCGTTCGTTCATTTTGTTCGGATGTGAAGACTATATGTTGCAATTTTCATTCCATTGGATTCAGCTTCAATATTTGTCTATCAATGTGCTAATGGATGTCAACCTCTTCAGGATGGCTCCTCCTACGCGCACGACTCCGAATCCTGATCCGCCACCACCTCCCCCTCCTCAGGAGGCATAGCAAGCTGTGATGGCCGCAACAAATGCAAACACACAGTTGATCATGCAAATTCTCCAAGAGCGCAATCAAGGCAACCAAGGGAATCAAGGCAACAATCAGAATCACTTTGCTACACTCAACCAGTTCCTTGCTAATGGGCCAAAGACTTTCAGCAATTGTGTTGAGGCAACCGATGCTGACGATTGGCTTGTGGATCTGTGTAAGCATTTCGAGTGCAGTAACGTCAGGCCTGAGGACTTTGTTAAGTTCGCTTCCTTCCAACTCAAAGATCAAGCTGCAGAATGGTTCCAGCAGTACAAGGACTCCAGAGGTGGACGTGTGATCACTTGGGAAGAATTTCGTCAAGATTTTAGAGCTCACCATATCCCTCAGAGCGTGGTTGAAAGCAAGCATGAGGAATTCCACAACCTGAAGCAAGGCTCTTTGTATGTCTATGACTACAACAAGTTGTTTCAGAAGCTCGCCCGCTTTGCCAAGCAAGACGTCCCTGATGAGAAGAGCATGATATACCAGTTCAGGGGTGGTCTTAGAGAAGAAATTCAGCTAGCTCTTGTTCTCTTTGAGCCCGTGAGGTACGATGAGTTCTACAACATGGCACTGAAGCAAGAGGCCGCTCAGTTGAGGTGTGATGCTTCCAAGAAGCGAGTCAGAGATGTTACTCCTTCTTCCTCTACTCAAGTGGCCAAGCAGCAGACGTATTGGCTTCCTCCTCCTCCGTTCCGTCAGCCGTATCAGCAGAAGAGCAAAGGTGGCAGTGGTTCTTCCCACCCACCCAACCCTGGCTTTCAGAACAAGACTTCGTCTCAAGCTCCAAGATCAAGTGCTCCGTACCACCGTCCGCTTTCAAAGGTCACGTGCAACAAGTGCCAACAGAAGGGTCACTATGCCAACAAGTGTTTCAACCAGAGGCATCTTCCTCGTCCTCCTCCTGTCAGAACGGCAAGTACAGCTATGGTCAAGCATAACACCAAGTCCGCCAAGGTCAACTTGCTGAATGCAGCTCAGGCAGAGGACTCACCAGATGTGATCATGGGTAACCTTCCTGTTAATGATATTCCAGCTAAAGTTCTTTTTGACACTGGTGCATCTTTATCATTTTTATCGAAGCCTTTTGCATCTATGCATGATGTGCATAGTATTGATTTGCCTAAGCCGATAGCGGTTTCTTCTCCGGGTATGTTCATGAACACTAAAATGATGGCTCCGGATGTTACTATCACCTTGGGCGACTACAAATTCCTTTCTTCTCCTATGGTTCTTGGCAACTCGGATATTGATCTTATTCTCGGAATGGATTGGATTTCTAAGCACAAGGCTCAGCTTGATTGTGCTGCCAGGCAGATTCAATTGACTCATTCGTCTGAGGATGTAATTGTCTTTGCCACTCGTGATGATACTATCCGTCTGTTTTCTCTCAATGAGAAGGGTGAACTGGATGCTATCTTGCAGATTCCAGTTGTTTGCGA
Organism: Triticum aestivum; assembly: GCF_018294505.1. NCBI lineage: Eukaryota > Viridiplantae > Streptophyta > Magnoliopsida > Poales > Poaceae > Triticum > Triticum aestivum. The sequence continues at coordinate 309,735,119 of NC_057803.1, forward strand.
ATATCAAGATGTCTTTCTAGAAGAGCTTCCAGGAATGCCTCCGCACCGGCCAGTTGAATTCATTATTAATCTTGAGCCCGGTACGGAATCTGTGTGCAAGCGTCCTTACAAGCTCGGACCTGAAGAGTTGAAGGAGCTGAAGAAGCAACTCGATATTCAAGAGAAAATGGGTCTCATCCGGCCTAGTTCTTCTCCGTGGGGTTGTGGTGTTCTTTTTGTGAAGAAGAAGGATGGAACGGACTGACTTTGTGTTGATTACCGTCCATTGAACAAGAAGACCATCAAGAACAAATACCCACTTCCCAACATCAACGAGCTGTTCGAACAACTCAAAGGTGCCCAAGTATTCTCCAAGCTTGATCTCCGTATGGGTTATCATCAGATTCGAATCCATGAGCAAGATATTCCCAAGACGGCTTTCAGGACAAGCTATGGTTCATATGAATACACTGTCATGTCTTTTGGCCTCGTCAATGCTCCTCCAACTTTCTCTCGCATGATGAACTTCATCTTCAACGCCTACACCAATGACTTCGTTTTGGTCTATCTCGACGACATTCTGGTTTTCTCGAAGAACAAGGAAGATCATGCCAAGCACTTGCGTTTGGTTCTTGATAAGCTCAAAGAACATCAGTTCTACGCCAAGTTCTCCAAGTGCGAATTTTGGCTCGATGAGGTTCTTTATCTTGGTCATATCATCTCTGCCAAGGGCATTGCCGTGAATCCTGAGAAGGTGTCTGCAATCGTGAATTGGGAACCTCCTCATAACATGAAGCAACTCCGTAGCTTCCTCGGTCTCGCAAGCTATTGTCGAAGATTCGTTGAAAACTTTTCTAAGATCGCGAAGCCTCTCTCAAATCTTCTCCAGAAGCACGTCAAGTACGTTTGGTCTCCGGAGTGTGACATTGCTTTCAACACTTTGAAAGAGAAATTGATCACTACTCCAGTTCTGACTCCGCCTGATGAATCCAAGCCGTACGAGGTCTTTTGTGATGCCTCTCTCCAAGGTCTTGGCGCAGTATTGATGCAAGAGAAGAAACTTGTTGCTTATAACTCTCGCCAGTTGAAGCCCAATGAGAAGAACTATCCCACTCATGATCTCGAGTTGGCGTCAGTTGTGCATGCTCTTTTGACTTGGAGACATCTCTTATTGGGAAGAAAAGTGGACATTTTCACTGATCACAAGAGTCTCAAGTACATCTTCACTCAGCCTAATCTCAACCTCAGGCAAACTCGATGGGTCGAAATGATTCAAGAGTATAATCCGAGTATCGGGTATACTCCAGGCAAGGCCAATGTGATTGCTGACGCATTGAGCAGAAAGGCTTATTGCAATAGTCTGATTCTCAAGCCTTATCAACCCGAGCTTTGTGAAGCTTTCCGCAAACTTAATCTGCAAGTTGTTCCTCAAGGTTTCCTCGCCAACCTTCAAGTCTCTCCTACCTTAGAAGACCAGATTCGCCAAGCCCAGCTTCTTGATGCTATGGTGAAAAAGGTGAAGATTGGGATTGCCAAGAGTCAACCCAAGTACAAGTGCTACCGCCTTGATGACAAGGACACTCTCTTCTTCGAGGATCGTATTGTTGTGCCCAAAGGTGAACTTCGTAAAGTGATCATGAACGAGGCTCACAATTCTCTCCTCTCCATCCACCCTGGGAGCACGAAGATGTATCAGGACCTCAAGCAGGCTTATTGGTGGACTCGAATGAAGCGCGAGAAATCTCAATTCGTGAATGAATGTGATGTCTGAAGAAGAGTGAAGGCAGAACACCAAAGGCCAGCTGGTCTCCTCCAACCTCTTGCCATTCCAGAATGGAAGTTTGACCACATTGAGATGGACTTCGTGACTGGGTTTCCAAAGTCCAAGCATGGCAATGATGATATATTCGTTGTCATCGAAAAACTCACCAAAGTGGCTCACTTTCTACCTATCAAAGAGTCGATCACTGCAGCTCAATTGGCGGAACTCTATACCTCTCGGATTGTCTCTCTGCACGGTATCCCACAAGTGATCTCTTCAGACCGTGGCAGCATCTTTACCTCCAAGTTTTGGGATTCTTTTCAGAAGGCCATGGGCACCAACATCCGCTTCAGCACAACTTTCCATCCCCAAACTAGCGGTCAAGTCGAGCGTGTCAACCAGATTCTTGAAGATATGCTTAGGGCTCGTGTGATCTCCTTTGGCATGAAGTGGGAGGATTGTCTTCCTTATGCTGAATTCTCCTACAACAACAATTTTCAAGCAAGTTCGGGCAAGGCCCCATTTGAAATTCTGTATGGCAGGAAGTGCCGTACCCCTGTCAACTGATCTGAAACCGGTGAACGTCAGCTTTTGGGTAATGACTTAATCACAGAGGCAGAAAAAATGTGCAAAGTCATTCGTGATAACCTCAAAGCAGCCCAATCCCTTCAGAAGAGTTACTATGATAGTAAGCACCACGATTTGGCTTTCGAGATCGGAGATCATGTTTACCTCCGCGTCTCTCCTATGAAAGGTACTCGTCGCTTCGGTATCAAAGGGAAGCTTGCCCCCAGATATGTGGGACCTTTCAAGATTGTCAGCAAGAGAGGCGACCTCGCCTATCAACTCGAACTTCCTTCAAACTTTGCAAATGTTCATGATGTGTTCCATGTCTCTCAACTTCGAAAGTGCTTCAAGACTCCTGACCGCACCGTCAACTTCGAGAACATTGACCTCTAAGAAGATCTCTCTTATCGTGAGCACCCAGTTGCTATTCTCGAAGAGACTGAACGCAAGACTCGCAACAAGTCAATCAAATTTCTCAAAGTCAAGTGTTCACACCATTCTGACCATGAAGCTACCTGGGAACGCGAGGATCACCTCCGTTCTGAGTAGCCGGCGTTCTTTCAGTCCTAGATCTCGGGGCGAGATCCTTTCGTAGTGGTGGAGTGTTGTAACACCCCGGATGTAACTTTCCCAATTTGTACTCCAACTCTTGCCGTTTCTGGCGTTAAGTTAATTTATTTTCTCGGGTTCGGGTCTTTGTCTCCGTGTGTTGTTATCGTTGTCATGCATCTCATATCATGTCATCATGTGCATTGCATTTGCATACGTGTTCATCTCATGCATTCGAGCATTTTCCCCGTTGTCCGTTTTGCATTCCGGCGCTTCATTCTCCTCTGGTGGTCATTTCTACCTTTCTTTCATGTGTGGGGATTAAAAATTTCCGGATTGGACCGAGACTTTCCAAGCGGCCTTGGTTTACTACTGATAGACCGCATGTCAAGTTTCGTATCATTTGGACTTCGTTTGATACTCCAACGATTAACCGAGGGACCGAAAAGGCCTCGTGTGTGTTGCAGCCCAACACCCCTCCAATTTGTCCCAAAACCCACCTAAGCCTTCTCCATCATCTAGATCGTTCGATCACGATCGTGTGGCCGAAAACCGCACCTCATTTGGACTCTCCTAGCTCCCTCTATGCCTATAAATAGGTCCCCCTCGAAAAATCATGGATCCCCCTCCCCGAAACCCTAGAAATCGCCTCCGCGCGCCGGACATTGTCCGCACCGCGCCGGACGTCGCCGCCGCCCACTCCTGTCGCGCCACGTGGCGTCGCCACTGCCTCCACCGCCGCGGCCCGCACGGCCC
>NC_057803.1:309739218-309758810 GCF_018294505.1 Triticum aestivum
GTCGCCGTCGCCGGACACCGCCGCCTCGCCCGGTCGCTGCGCCGCCCAGCCACCGTGCCGCCTCCACCGCCTCGCGCCCATCCTCCACCGGCGCCGCCCCGCCTCTTCCTCCCTGTACTCTGGCCATCGTCGCCGGTGAGGTCCCGACGAACCTCAGTTCGTGTGCCGTGAATAGTAAACCCTAGATCTGTGAGGTGTTTTTCTCTAAGTCCCGAACTTCTAGATCCAAGTGCTCATGTTCATAGCCTCGTTACTTTACATCCGTAGCTCTGATTCATGCATATAGCATATCAAATTGTTCGTCTCAGAGAGTACATCATTTCATTCCATTGCATCATTTTCATTTGAGTTCATCTTGATGCCCGAAATGATGTTAGAAGAGGGCTACTTGAGATAATTGTCAGATCTGCTACTCTATTTGCATATTTGTCATTTTTGCCATGATTATTGTGTGCATGATATGCCATGATGCTCTACATATGTTTTGTTAAGGGTTTTGTCATCTTTCCAGAGGTGCAACCCATGTGTTTTTTGTGATGTGTGTGGTGCCTAGTGCAAGCTTGCAAAGTGAGGCACTTGGTAATTCTGTTTTCAGGGACTTAGCATTTTCCACTAAGTCCTTGAGCTGTTTAGTTCATGATGCCATATGTCCATGTTGTTTCCTAGTGATCCATACCTCTTTTGAGGATGATCAGTAAGGATATTTTGTTAATCTTGTAGTGCTCTATCCATCCATGTCTTTGTTTGCAATTATGGAGCACCCTAGCTTGAGTCAATCAAGCTCTACTTTTGCTACTTTGTGAATCTGGGCAGATTGTCAACTTGTTTGCAATTTTGCCGACGATGTTGTAGTTGATCCGTGCATGCTATGCTATTGTTATTGCCATGTCTAGCTTGAATTTTGTGTGTTCTTGATGGGTGTATGTTTAGATTGTCACGACTTGCTCCGTAGTGAGTGCATCGAGCTCGTAAACATGCCTACTTGATATCTGTTTTCAGCATGTGCCAGTTTTCACCAAGTCTGAAAACTGATTATGTTTTTGCCATGTTCACATGCTTGCAATAGTATTTTCTGATCCCTTTTGACTCAAGGTCACTAAGGGACTTTTGTTAAGCTCTTTGAGTAGCTCCATGCCATGCTTTACTTTGCCATGTTCACGTCCTGTAGCATGTAGTTTTGTTGCTCCGAAGTGTGCTACCTGATCTGAAATTCCAAACAAGTGTTAATTTCACTAAGTCTGAGATCTGTTTACCATATGCATTTTTGCCATGCTTGTTTGAACCTGTTAATGGATGAATTGGCCATAGCTCAGTGCTAGACTTTTGTTAAGCATCTTGAATGCATCCCTGCCATGTATTTTTTGTCATGTTTGAATGTTGTAGCTTGTTCATCTCATTGCATTAAGATGGCTACTTGCTGTAAGTCGCAGACCGGTGTCATATTTGAATCGCTTGCCATTTCCAAACCGTAACACCGATTCCGGCGTTCTTTATATCGTTTTCAAGCGATTTCATCTCATCTTTCCAGTGGCACACTTGGTTTTCCAAGTTGAGGCCAGGATATTGCATTTCATGTCACATCTTGCATATGCATCCCGCATCGCATCCCGCATGGCATATCATCTTTGCATCATATTGTTGGAACTTTGCACATGGTTGATTGTGTTCCGTTTGCTTGTTTGTCTTGTTTGGGTAGAGCCGGGAGACGAGTTCGCTAACGAGGAGCCCGTTGAGTTTGCTTTTGAGGATCCAGTCAACTCCGACAACTTTGCAGGCAAGATGATCATACCCTCGAAATCACTACTATCTTTGCTATGCTAGATTGCTTGCTCTTTTGCTATGCCTATGCTACGATGCCTACCATTTGCTTTCAAGCCTCCCTATTTGCCATGTCAAACCTCTAACCCACCATATCCTTGCAAACCGTTGATTGGCTATGTACCGCTTTGCTCAGCCCCTCTTATAGCGTTGTTAGTTGCAGGTGAAGATTGGAGGTCGTTCCTTGTTGGAACATTTATTTACTTGTTGGGATATCATTATATTATCTTGTTATTTTAATGCATCTATATACTTGGTAAAGGGTGGAAGGCTCGGCCTCTCGCCTAGTGTTTTGTTCCACTCTTGCCGCCCTAGTTTCCGTCATATTGGTGTTATGTCCCCGGATTTTGCGTTCCTTACGCGGTTGGGTTATAATGGGAACCCCTTGATAGTTCGCCTTGATTAAAGCTTTTCCAGCAATGCCCAACCTTGGTTTTACCATTTGCCACCTAGCCTCTTTTCCCTTGGGTTTCCGGAGCCCGAGGGTCATCTTGTTTTAGCCCCCCGGGCCAGTGCTCCTTTGAGTGTTGGTCCAACCGAGCGATGTTCGGGGCTACTAGGGGCAACTCTGGGCTGGCCTACCCGACGTCTTGCTCATCCGGTTTGCCCTGAGAACGAGATATGTGCAGCTCCTATCGGGATTTGTCGGCACATCTGGGTGGTGTTTCTGGTCTTGTTTTAACCTGTCGAAGTGTCTTCAAGAACCGAGGAACCGAGTCTGATCGGAACGTCTCGGGAGGAGGTCTATTCCTTCATTGACCGTGAGAGCTTGTCATGGGCTAAGTTGGGACTCCCCTACAAGGATTTAAACTTTTGAAAGCCGTGCCCGCGGTTATGGGCAGATGGGAATTTGTTAATGTCCGGTTGTAGATAACTTGAACCTTAATTTAATTAAAATGAATCAACTGAGTGTGTTACCGTGATGGCCTCTTCACGGCGGAGTCCGGGAGGTGGACACGGTGTTGGAGTAATGTTTGCGTAGGTTGTCCTCTAGTTTCTCGCTCGCGCTTTGCCTCCTCATCTCGCTCTCTTTTGCGAATAAGTTAGCCACCATATATGCTAGTCGCTTGCTGCAGCTCCACATATTTTTACCTTGCCCTACCTATAAGCTTAAATAGTCTTGATCGCGAGGGTGCGAGATTGCTGAGTCCCTGTGGATCACAGATTACTATTACACCAGATGTAGGGCCTGGTGATTCCACTCCAGGTGACGCGCTCGAGCTCAAGTGGGAGTTCGACGAGGACTCTGTAGGATCGAAAGTATGTCTAGAGGGGGGTGATTAGACTACTTGACCAAATAAAAACTTAACCTTTTCCCAATTTTAGTTCTTGGCAGATTTTAGCTATTTTAGGACAAGTCAAGCAATCATCACATAATTTAACCAAGCATGGAAAGTGTATATAGGCAGCGGAAAGTAAAGCATGCAACTTGCAAGAATGTAAAAGGAAGGGTTTGGAGAATTCAAACGCAATTGGAGACACGGATGTTTTTCCCGTGGTTCGGATAGGTGGTGCTATCCAACATCCACGTTGATGGAGACTTCAACCCACGAAGGGTAACAGTTGCGCGAGTCCACACAGGGCTCCACCCAAGGGTAACGGTTGCGCGAGTCCACACAGGGCTCCACCCACGAAGGGTCCACGAAGAAGCAACCACCCACAAAGGGTCCACGAAGAAGCAACCTTGTCTATCCCACCATGGCCATCGCCCACACAGGACTTGCCTCACTACCAGTAGATCTTCATGAAGTAGGCGATCTCCTTGCCCTTACAAACTCCTTGGTTCAACTCCACAATCTTGTCGGAGGCTCCCAAGTGACACCTAGCCAATCTAGGAGACACCACTCTCCAAGAAGTAACAAATGGTGTGTAGGTAATGAACTCCTAGCTCTTGTGCTTTAAATGATAGTCTCCCCAACACTCAACTCTCTCTCACAGGATTTGGATTTGGTGGAAAGAAGGTTTGAGTGGAAAGCAACTTGGGAAGGCTAGAGATCAAGATTCATATGGTAGGAATGGAATGTCTTGGTCTCAACACATGAGTAGGTGGTTCTCTCTTAGAACATATGAGTTGGAATGGTGTGTGTGTTCTGATGGCTCTCACTTCGAATGAGAAGGAGGTGGAGGGGTATATATAGCCTCCACACAAAATCCAACCGTTACACAGTTTTCCAATCTCGGTGGGACCGAATCAATAAGCTCGGTCGGATCGAAAATGTAAACCTAGTGACTGTTAGTGATTTTCGGTGGGACTGACATGCAACTCGGTAGGACCGATATGGTTAGGGTTTGGGCATAACGTAATCTCAGTGAGACCGATTACACAAACTCAGTGAGACCGAATTTGGTAATTAGCTAACCAGAGAGTTGGTCAGGCAAACTCGGTGGGACCGATTTGCTCTTTCGGTGAGACCGAGTGGAACTCGGTGAGACCGAAAAGTTACAAAGGGGAAACACTGAGTTTACATTGCAATCTCGGTGGGACCGATTCGCTCTTTCGGTAAGACCGAAAAGTTACGAAAGGGAAACAGAGAGTTTGCGACCCCATCTCGGTGAGACCGAGATCCTTATCAGTAGAACCGAATTGCTAGGGTTTGGCAGTGGCTAATGACAAGTGAAACTTGGTGGCGCCGGATAGGAAGAATCGGTAGGACCGAGTTTGGCTTAGGGTTTAGGTCATATGTGGATATGGGAAAGTAGTTGAGGGTTTTGGAGCATATCACTAAGCACATGAAGCAAGAGGCTCATTAAGCAACACCTCATCCCTCCTTAATAGTATTGGCTTTTCCTAAAGACTCAATGTGATCTTGGATCACTAAAATATAAAATGAAGAGTCTTGAGCTTTTGAGCTTGAGCCAATCCTTTGTCCTTAGTATTTTGAGGGTTCCACTTTCACATCCATGCCATGCCAATCATTGAGCTTTCCTGAAATAATCATCTTGGAATAGCATTAGCTCAATGAGCTATATGTTGTTATGAATTACCAAAACCACCTAGGGATAGTTGCACTTTCAATCTCCCCCTTTTTGGTAATTGATGACAACATATAGATCAAAGCTTCGACAAATGATAATAAGCATGAAATATATCGTCGCTTTGAGAAGTATGTGATAAGTAAGAGCTCCCCCTAAATTTGTGCATATTTAAAATTTGCTTTGGACTGCAAATGCACAAGGAGTTGGAGTCATGGGTTACTCTTCCATGTCACATCCATCTTGGTGGAGCGCTTAAAATGATAAGAATGAAATACATGCAATCATCACCAAGAATAGTGAAAGATCACATAAGATAGATAAGATAATAGCATTAAGCAAGCATTAAGTGTAGCTTATGATCAAACACATGATCATCAATGTCTCACAAGCAATGGCATAGTATCTCAAGCACTCAAAAGCAAACAAAGTTCGAAAAACCACCAAATAAAGCAAGAGAGAAAAGCAACACTCTCTCTCTCGAAGCCTATGATCTATACATCTTCTCCCCCTTTGGCAACAAGTTACCAAAAAGTTCCTAGAAAATGCATAGCACTAGATCGACGCTCAGGCTTGGTCTTCTGGTGGTGGTGGAGTCCGGATCACTCCAAGGACGAAGGCTTCGGTAGATGCTGAAGTAGACGTTGGAGTTGGAGCTGAAGTAGATGCTGGAGCTGGTGGAATTGAGGTTGTGGCTGGTGCTAAGGTGGTGGCTCTTGTGTCAGCAACTGGCACGGCAGATGACCTCGGGCGTCTCGGTACTCTGGCAAAGGCATGAGTAGTAGTCCTGCCTCTCCTCTCCTGCATGTCCTCCTGGAGCTGCTCCACTACAGACTGAACTTCCGTTACTTTGACATCCAAGTCATAGAACTTCTGTTCCATGATTCTCTCTAGGCTCTGCTGATTCTGAGTGAGGGTGGCCAGACTTTGCTCAATCCTTAGCGTGGATGCAATCAAGTAACCAAGCTGCTCTTGTTTGGTCTTCAAGAAGTATTCAGATGCCTCCTCTTGAGTAGGCATCTTGGCAGCTTTCTCCTTCCTCGCCTTCTCCTTCTTTGCATATGCTTGTGCAGACGATGGCTCGTTCTCAGTCATCACAACTTCATTGTTCTCAAAATCTGGATGGATGGGCAAATGTTCCTTGTCCAATACATATATGCCCGTGCCCATCTTGGAGTTGATGAGCTCCTAAATCTGAGGGGCATATCCGCAGCTCCTCTTCTGGTCTGCTGCAGTCCTCTTGATTGTTTCCACTATGAGGCTCATCACCTTGAACTTCTGAGGCACATCAAACACATGTAGCAAGTTGATAGCATGGCCTATGATCATCTTGTGATCTCCAGACTTGGGCAGTAAGGTGTGCCTTAGTATCCAATTGATCGTCGGGAGCCCTGACAGAAGGTAATGTATTGAGCCAAACTTGAAGGTATCAAGTGCTTCATTTGGGATCTCCTTGTACATATTTGACATTGAGTTGTGGTCCATCTTCTTCTTGGCATAGATATCCAAGTCATCATCTTGCTCCTCTGGGGCATTAATGATCTGTGCCCACTCAGCAACTGTGGATTGGTACCTTGTACCCTCAGACATCCATGTGATCCTCCCATCTGGATAAAAGTGAGTTGTGGAGTAGAACTGCATGATGAGTTCCTCGTTCCACTTTGTGAGCTTCTGCCCAACAAAGTCAGCTACTCCACAAGGTATGAAGCTGTCTTGCACTCCAGGATAGTGCTCCTCATTGTCCTTGATGTATGTCCAATCAACCCATCGCATATCACAAACAATGGGCTTCTTATCTAGCAGCACTGTCTCATAAAAATCCTGCTGCTCCTTGGTGTGAAACCTGTATTCCACGGCAGTCCTTCTCCTTGAAGCATACGGGTCTGCTTCTCTCCACTTTCTCAGCCCTGAATCTCTCCTGAGCTTCATGTCCTCAGCCACAGGATGAGCATCGTTGTGGTCTGGGATCTTGGGCTTTAGCTTCCTTAGGACATTTTCTTCCTCTTCTTCAGCAACAGTCTCAGGCACTGGGGCCATGTTCTTTTCAGCTGCAGGAATGCTTCTTCTGTTCCTCTTTGGCTTTGGCTTTGGAGCTGGCTTGGCCTTGGAAGCAGCTCCCCCTGATTTTATGGCATCTCCCATTAGCTTGGGTGCCTTGGGTGCTGGTGCAGCTACTTCTTCTTCCTCCTCCTCTTCCATGATGGAAGCTTTGCCAAGCACTCTAGCCACAGTCTTCTTCACCCTTTCCTTTCTTTTCTTGCTCTCAGCTGCAACTGGCTCTATGGGCTTCTCAGTTGACATTCTGGCCTTTGACATTGGTTGCCTGCCTACTGGCCTTTTGATTTTTAGACCTGGCTTAGTGCCTTGAGCTAGCTCAACTCTCTTGGAAGTGGCCTCTTCCTCTGCCACATAGTCCTCATCTTCGGAATCTGAAGTCCTCTTCTTCCTTTGTCTCGTGGCAGCCTTTGGCAAATTGCTAGGAGTGCTCCTGCTGCCTTCATCAGATGAACTGGAGGGACTAGTGCCCTCACTCATCACCACTTGCTGCTCTGACATATTTTGGCTATCACTTTGATCAGACATGCTGCAAACTGACTGCTGACCCTGTGAATAGATTATAGATGAGGTAGAAAGGATGAGCATCACAAAATGCAGAGATTTTTGCAAAAAGAATGATCCAAAAACTTAGTTTTAGTTTCCTACTGAAATCATCTCGGATCTACCGATTTTCAAACTCGGTGATACCGAAGCAGTTTTGGAACCTAAACTAGTGAACTCGGTAGGACCGAGTCACAGTTTGGTGGCACCGAGACTGCTAGGGTTTCATAGAGTTCCAAAATCGGTCACACCGATAAGTAATTCTCGGTCAGACCGAGCCTCACTTGTGCAATGGCATAAGCCAAATCGGTGGGATCGAGTTTTTCAACTCGGTGGGTCCGAGATGGTTTCGGCAGAAACCTAAACCTAGAATTTTCGAATCAAACCTAATCTACAGGCGTTTTGACTGGATAGAAGTTTATCAAACGTGGCTAGAATCAATATGATCACAATGTGCTAGGAATCAGATTGAGGAGTAGCACAAAGATCAAGTCCATACCCTAGTTCGGCGGGGACTTGCTACGGCGGCAACGGCGGGGCAGAATTCCCGTTGACGGTGATGGAGACCAGCGACTACAGGCGGCAGGCAGCGAGAAGACGATCCGGAGACCATGAGGGTAGAGCAGGCTATCGCGCGAGCGAAGGGGTTCGGAGAAATTTCCAAATTTTGCCCGTGACTATATATAGCCCGACCCTGTCGGTGTGACCGAGTGGAACAACTCGGTGGCACCGAGATTCATAACTGCAAGCAGTTACTGAAACTCGGTGTGACCGAACTGTTCAAATCGGTTGCACCGAGATCAAAAACCTAGATCAACTTAATGATCTCGGTAGGACCGAAAGTGGAGTATCGGTCAGACCGAGAATCATAAAGAGGTTTTGGAAGTTTAAGTCTATGACGAATCAGGGACTCCGAGCGCTCCTCACATAGAGTGGTTCGAATCTGACTTGATCAAATTTTGTGATGCAGCATGAATAGAGTTTGAGACGAGAAAAGCATAGATAGCTAGAGGAGGTTCTTAGGCATTCTTGTCCATCCACTTGGCAAAAAGAAATAAATCCGAACAATCAAAACAACAAGTGGATGTCCTCGAATGAGTAAAATATGCAACCAGCATGCTCACACAATAAGATGGCAAATGAAATATGTGACAAGGCATGCACAACCAATTCTAGCATCTATCAAGCAATTTGCGATGACTAGGTCATCTATATATGAGTATATTGACTTAGGAGTCAAGTGAGATCACTTGATCATAGGTCATACTCATCGTTTAAGCTCAAGTGGGGTTACCACTTTTACATAAAGCATTGTTTTGTTCACATCTTTAGAGTTTCTTTAGATCAACTCTTAGAGTAAAGCCCCCCTAGATGTGATATCCCCCCTAAGAGGGATGAACTAACCTTGGGTTTTGTCGATGATGACTTCATGTAGATATTGAAGATGTGGATGCTCAATGTTGATGTAGATCTCTTGGAGCTATCCATTTGAGTGAATTGCACTTTCAATACCTACATGGGTTAGTCCCACAAGGAACAAACAAGGATATCCATAGACATAGAGTGATGCACACAAAAGATGATGTCCATGAAAACTTTTAGGTTACCTTGTCCCTTGTCTTACCAACAAGAGGGTTTGTGACTCCTTGAACTAGTGCAAGATGTGGAAGTTGATTGCACTTGTTCTTGCCAAAATGATAAGAGTGAGGTATGTTGGCGGAGTCACCCTCAAGAACTCTCTAGTTCTTCTTCTTTTGGATCCACATCATCTTGATGGGAATCCTTGGAGTTGTAGTCGTACTTGATGAAGTGGAGCTTGAAGTAGTCTTGGGAATCCACTTGACTAAGGTCTTCGGAGCTTCTTCAAATGCATCAATTTCCTCTTGAAGCTTGTCCTTGCCTTTTTGCTTGTAGTCTTGTGGTGGAAGATCATCTTGAGCTTGTGTCCCCTTGAAAGAAGTATACTTCTCTTGTTGAGGGACAAACTTTGTCTTGAGGTATCGATCTTCTTCCCACTCAACTCCATTGGCATTGAACTTTCGCTCAAAACCAACACCTTGATTCTTCCGGTGCTTACTCCCGGCAAGGCTTTTGTACACTCCTTTCTCTATAATTCCCTTCAATAAAATATTTTCTTGCTCAAGTGTAACTTGGCTAAGAGAATCATTAGTGGAATCAAGAGAGCTACTAGAAGTAACAATATTTGATTTAGCATGATCATTGTTACTACTAGAGGAAGAGTCTTTCTTGTTAGACTTGACTTGAGGCATGTAAGTGGATAAGAGCAAACGCTTGGCAATGTAAGAAGAACTTTTCTTGCGGAGATCATCATTGATTGCTTTTAAGAACTCATGCTCTTGCTCAAGATTGAGCTTTTCAAAGCGTAATTTCTCATGAGCTCTTAAAAGTTCTTGATGATCCTCGAAGATGGTTTCATGAGCTAACTTAAGAGTGTTTAGCTCTTTAGTTAGGGCCTCAATTTTCTCCTTATCATTGTCATTCGTTTTATCTTGATTAGCATGTTTAATTGATATTTCATCATAGTATTCATCACTAGAGTTTTCAACAAGCAAATCATCACCTAACAAGTCATCTTCATCACTATTGAAATTAACATACTCGGGGTGTGTTACCTTAGGACCTTTGGCCATGAAGCATCTTCCAATTCCTTCATTTGGTGAGTCAAATATGTCGTAGGAGTTGGTTGACGCAAGTGTTAGACCGGCAACACCTTCATGTTGAGTATCTTCGGAGTCGGAGTGATAACTTCTCTCGGAGTGGCTGTCGGAGTCGGAGCCGGATACCCATTCACCAACATGAGCTTGATGTCTTCGTCTTGTGTAGCTCCTTGATGATTTTTCCTTCCTTTCCGAATCCTTGCTTCTCCGTGAGTATCTTCGTTCATAACAATCATCTCTACTCCTTCTCTCTCTTGGTGGTGATCCTTTGCTTCTTCTTTTTGGAGAATCTTCTCTTCTCTTGTAGGGAGCCATACACTCATTGGAATAGTGTCCAGGTCTTCCACAATTGTAACAGTTTCGCTCTCGACTAGAAGATCTTTTGTCATTGTAGGACCTTGACTTGGAGCTTCTATCTTTGCTTCTACTCTTGTAGAACTTGTTGAAGTTCCTCACCATTAAGCTCAATTCTTCATTGAAGTCTTGTTTCTCACTTGATGATGTAGGGGCTTCACATGAGGCTTTATAGGCACCACTTGATTTGTTGTGAAGTTCCTCTTTATCCTTAAGTGACATCTCATGAGCAACAATTCTTCCAATCACCTCCGTTGGCTTGAGATCTTTGTAATTTGGCATCATTTGGATCAATGTGCACACGGTATCATATTTTCCATCCAAGGCTCTTAGAATCTTCTTGATGATGAATCTATCGGTCATCTCTTCACTTCCTAAGCCGGCAATCTCATTTGTGATGAGAGCAAGCCTAGAGTACATCTCAGCGATACCTTCACCATCCTTCATCTTGAACTTGTCAAGTTGGCTTTGAAGTACATCCAACTTGGATTCCTTGACGGAGCCGGTACCTTCGTGCATATCAATCAAAGTGTCCTAAATTTCCTTTGCATTCTCAAGAAGGCTGATTTTGTTGAATTCTTCGGGGCACAATCCATTGAAGAGAATGTCACAAGCTTGAGCATTGTATTGCAACATCTTCAACTCATCCGCGGTAGCTTCACGGTTTGCTTCTCTCCCGTCAGAGAAGTCACCTTCCAAACCAACACACACAATAGCCCAAACGGCGGGGTTATGTCCAAGAATATGCATTTTCATTTTATGCTTCCAACTAGAAAAATTAGTACCATCAAAGTAAGGACTTCTACGGTGATAATTTCCCTCGCTAGACGCCATACTCTCCTAGGTTGTGAAACCAAGGCTATGACCACCAAAAGCTATGGAGATCAAGCAAATGGAGACCAAAGCTCTGATACCACTTGTAGGATCGAAAGTATGTCTAGAGGGGGGTGATTAGACTACTTGACCAAATAAAAACTTAACCTTTTCCCAATTTTAGTTCTTGGCAAATTTTAGCTATTTTAGGACAAGTCAAGCAATCATCACATAATTTAAGCAAGCATGCAAAGAGTATATAGGCAGCGGAAAGTAAAGCATGCAACTTGAGAGAATATAAAAGGAAGGGTTTGGAGAATTCAAACGCAATTGGAGACACGGATGTTTTTCCCGTGTTTCGGATAGGTGGTGCTATCCTACATCCACGTTGATGGAGACTTCAACCCACGAAGGGTAACGGTTGCGCGAGTCCACACAGGGCTTCACCCAAGGGTAACGGTTGCGCGAGTCCACACAGGGCTCCACCCACGAAGGGTCCACGAAGAAGCAACCACCCACAAAGGGTCCACGAAGAAGCAACCTTGTTTATCCCACCATGGCCATCGCCCACACAGGACTTGCCT
This sequence comes from Triticum aestivum, assembly GCF_018294505.1. Taxonomy (NCBI): domain Eukaryota; kingdom Viridiplantae; phylum Streptophyta; class Magnoliopsida; order Poales; family Poaceae; genus Triticum; species Triticum aestivum. The sequence continues at coordinate 309,751,037 of NC_057803.1, forward strand.
CACTGGCGGTAGATCTTCACGAAGTAGGCGATCTCCTTGCCCTTACAAACTCCTTGGTTCAACTCCACAATCTTGTCGGAGGCTCCCAAGTGACACCTAGCCAATCTAGGAGACACCACTCTCCAAGAAGTAACAAATGGTGTGTAGGTAATGAACTCCTTGCTCTTGTGCTTCAAATGATAGTCTCCCCAACACTCAACTCTCTCTCACGGGATTTGGATTTGGTGGAAAGAAGGTTTGAGTGGAAAGCAACTTGGGAAGGCTAGAGATCAAGATTCATATGGTAGGAATGGAATGTCTTGGTCTCAACACATGAGTAGGTGGTTCTCTCTCAGAACATATGAGTTGGAATGGTGTGTGTGTTCTGATGGCTCTCACTTCGAATGAGAAGGAGGTGGAGGGGTATATATAGCCTCCACACAAAATCCAACCGTTACACAGTTTTCCAATCTCGGTGGGACCGAATCAATAAGCTCGGTCGGACCGAAAATGTAAACCTAGTGACTGTTAGTGATTTTCGATGGGACTGACATGCAACTCGGTAGGACCGATATGGTTAGGGTTTGGGCATAACGTAATCTCGGTGAGACCGATTACACAAACTCGGTGAGACCGAATTTGGTAATTAGCTAACCAGAGAGTTGGTCAGGCAAACTCGGTGGGACCGATTTGCTCTTTCGGTGAGACCGAGTGGAACTCGGTGAGACCGAAAAGTTACAAAGGGGAAACACTGAGTTTACATTGCAATCTCGGTGGGACCGATTCACTCTTTTGGTAAGACCGAAAAGTTACGAAAGGGAAACAGAGAGTTTGCAACCGCATCTTGGTGAGACCGAGATCCTTATCGGTAGAACCGAATTGCTAGGGTTTGGCAGTGGCTAATGACAAGTGAAACTCGGTGGCGCCGGATAGGAAGAATCGGTAGGACCGAGTTTGGCTTAGGGTTTAGGTCATATGTGGATATGGGAAAGTAGTTGAGGGTTTTGGAGCATATCACTAAGCACATGAAGCAAGAGGCTCATTAAGCAACACCTCATCCCTCCTTAATAGTATTGGCTTTTCCTAAAGACTCAATGTGATCTTGGATCACTAAAATATAAAATGAAGAGTCTTGAGCTTTTGAGCTTGAGCCAATCCTTTGTCCTTATCGTTTTGAGGGTTCCACTTTCACATCCATGCCATGCCAATCATTGAGCTTTCCTGAAATAATCATCTTGGAATAGCATTAGCTCAATGAGCTATATGTTGTTATGAATAACCAAAACCACCTAGGGATAGTTGCACTTTCAGACTCTCAATGTTACTATGTTTCCTTTCCTGATGATCAGTAGTGGAGCCCAGTTGGGGGTGATCGGGACCGTGTCGCATGTTGGGTTATCTTTTATTTTGGCGCCGTAGTCGGGCCATGAGTGTTTGGGTGATGTAATGTTATTTATGTACTTGATTGACGTGGCGAGTGTAAGCCAACTATGTTATCCCTTTTTATTATCTATATTACATGGGATGTTTGTGATGATTGCCTGACTTGCGACATATGCCTTCAATGCGATTATGCCTCTAAGTCGTGCCTCGACACGTGGGAGATATAGTTGCATCGAGGGTGTTACAAGTTGCTAATCAGAGCCTTCCCCGACCTTAGGAGCCCCATTGCTTGATCGTTTTTAGTGGCCGAGTTGTGTCTAGAAAAAAAATGTTTCAAGTCATTTAGGAATTATATATCGGAGAGTTTAGGAATTCTTTTTACTTCCTAGTCTCCTCATCGCTCTGGTAAGGCATCCTGACATAGAGTTTTGACTCTTCTCTTCTCAAATTTCACTAAAAAAAATTTAGGATCACGCGGGTATCTTGTAATCGTTCCGATGGTTTTATGATGAGAACATTGTCTTGGTGCCTCCTGTCAGGGGTTTAGTGGAAGTGTCCCGGGGAGTTGAGCTCTGAGGTGTTGTCGTCATAATTTTATGGTTGCAGTTCTGGAATACCTGAGTTTAGTACGCCGACATCAAAAATCTCTTTTATGCAGTTCATTGGTGAGATAACCTCGACGCCACCCAGTACTGGGGCGGGAGTTCGGGAGTATCGCCATAACTTGTATAACGGATCCTTTTCGAAGGTTGAGGTAGATGGTTTCTGAAGTTTTTCTCGGTTATGTGTTGAAGGATGGATACAGCTGGATGTAGGATTTGCTAGAATTGGGTGAGATATTATGCTTCCCCTGTATCCCCAACACCTGATTGCATAACCGGAAAGGTTCAGGAGTTTCATAGGTGGGAATTCTCGTAGCTCTAGTTCTTCTTCCACGGATATTTGGTTTGAGATTGGGATTTCTTAGCGATTATTCGTTCTTGATCCGTACCTTATTGATTTATCTATCTACCTTAATTCTAAGTGGCTTCTCAATTTAGGGATATGTGACCATTTCAAGAGGAATGCGTTCGTTCATTTTGTTCGGATGTGAAGACTATATGTTGCAATTTTCATTCCGTTGGATTCAGCTTCAATATTTGTCTATCAATGTGCTAATGGATGTCAACCTCTTCAGGATGGCTCCTCCTCCGCGCACGACTCTGAATCCTGATCCGCCACCACCTCCCCCTCCTCCGGAGGCATGGCAAGCTGTGATGGCCGCAACCAATGCAAACACACAGTTGATCATGCAAATTCTCCAAGAGCGCAATCAAGGCAACCAAGGGAATCAAGGCAACAATCAGAATCACTTTGCTACACTCAACCAGTTCCTTGCTAATGGGCCAAAGACTTTCAGCAATTGTGTTGAGGCAACCGATGCTGATGATTGGCTTGTGGATCTGTGCAAGCATTTCGAGTGCAGTAACGTCAGGCCTGAGGACTTTGTTAAGTTCGCTTCCTTCCAACTCAAAGATCAAGCTGCAGAATGGTTCCAGCAGTACAAGGACTCCAGAGGTGGACGTGTGATCACTGGGGAAGAATTTCGTCAAGATTTCAGAGCTCACCATATCCCTCAGAGCGTGGTTGAAAGCAAGCGTGAGGAATTCCTCAACCTGAAGCAAGGCTCTTTGTATGTCTATGACTACAACAAGTTGTTTCAGAAGCTCGCCCGCTTTGCCAAGCAGGACGTCCCTGATGAGAAGAGCATGATATACAAGTTCAGAGGTGGTCTCAGAGAAGAAATTCAGCTAGCTCTTGTTCTCTTTGAGCCCGTGAGGTATGATGAGTTCTACAACATGGCACTGAAGCAAGAGGTCGCTCAGTTGAGGTGTGATGCTTCCAAGAAGCGAGTCAGAGATGCTACTCCTTCTTCCTCTGCTCAAGTGGCCAAGCAGCAGAAGTATTGGCTTCCTCCTCCTCCGTTCCGTCAGCCGTATCAGCAGAAGAGCAAAGGTGGCAGTGGTTCTTCCCACCCACCCAACCCTGGCTTTCAGAACAAGACTTCGTCTCAAGCTCCAAGATCAAGTGCTCCGTACCACCGTCCGCTTTCAAAGGTCACGTGCAACAAGTGCCAACAGAAGGGTCACTATGCCAACAAGTGTTTCAACCAAAGGCGTCTTCCTCCTCCTCCTCCTGTCAGAACGACAAGTACAACTATGGTCAAGCATAACACCAAGTCCGCCAAGGTCAACTTGCTGAATGCAGCTCAGGCAGAGGACTCACCAGATGTGATCATGGGTAACCTTCCTGTTAATGATATTCCAGCTAAAGTTCTTTTTGACACTGGTGCATCTTTATCATTTTTATCGAAGCCTTTTGCATCTATGCATGATGTGCATAGTATTGATTTGCCTAAGCCGATAGCGGTTTCTTCTCCGGGTTTGTTCATGAACACTAAAATGATGGCTCTGGATGTTACTATCACCTTGGGCGACTACAAATTCCTTTCTTCTCCTATGGTTCTTGGCAACTCGGATATTGATCTTATTCTCGGAATGGATTGGCTTTCTAAGCACAAGGCTCAGCTTGATTGTGCTGCCAGGCAGATTCAATTGACTCATTCGTCTGAGGATGTAATTGTCTTTGCCGCTCGTGATGATACTATCCGTCTGTTTTCTCTCAATGAGAAGGGTGAACTGGATGCTATCTCGCAGATTCCAGTCGTTTGCGAATATCAAGACGTCTTTCCAGAAGAGCTTCCAGGAATGCCTCCGCACCGGCCAGTTGAATTCGTTATTGATCTTGAGCCCGGTACGGAACCTGTGTGCAAGCATCCTTACAAGCTCGGACCTGAAGAGTTGAAGGAGCTGAAGAAGCAACTCGATATTCAAGAGAAAATGGGTCTCATCCGGCCTAGTTCTTCTCCGTGGGATTGTGGTGTTCTTTTTGTGAAGAAGAAGGATGGAATGGACTTACTTTGTGTTGATTACCGTCCATTGAACAAGAAGACCATCAAGAACAAATACCCACTTCCCAACATCAACGAGTTGTTCGAACAACTCAAAGGTGCCCAAGTATTCTCCAAGCTTGATCTCCGTATGGGTTATCATCAGATTCGAATCCGTGAGCAAGATATTCCCAAGACGGCTTTCAGGACAAGCTATTGTTCATATGAATACATTGTCATGTCTTTTGGCCTCGTCAACGCTCCTCCAACTTTCTCTCGCATGATGAACTTCATCTTCAACGCCTACACCAATGACTTCATTTTGGTCTATCTCGACGACATTCTGGTTTTCTCGAAGAACAAGGAAGATCATGCCAAGCACTTGCGTTTGGTTCTTGATAAGCTCAGAGAACATCAGTTCTATGCCAAGTTCTCCAAGTGCGAATTTTGGCTCGATGAGGTTCTTTATCTTGGTCATATCATCTCTGCCAAGGGCATTGCCGTGAATCCTGAGAAGGTGTCTGCAATTGTGAATTGGGAACCTCCTCATAACGTAAAGCAACTCCGTAGCTTCCTCGGTCTCGCAAGCTATTGTCAAAGATTCGTCGAAAACTTTTCTAAGATCGCGAAGCCTCTCTCAAATCTTCTCCAAAAGCACGTCAAGTACGTTTGGTCTCCGGAGTGTGACATTGCTTTCAACACTTTTAAAGAGAAATTGATCACTGCTCCAGTTCTGACTCCGCCTGATGAATCCATGCCATACGAGGTCTTTTGTGATGCCTCTCTCCAAGGTCTTGGCGCAGTATTGATGCAAGAGAAGAAAGTTGTTGCTTATAACTCTCGCCAGTTGAAGCCCAATGAGAAGAACTACCCCACTCATGATCTCGAGTTGGCGCAGTTGTGCATGCTCTTTTGACTTGGAGACATCTCTTATTGGGAAGAAAAGTGGACATTTTCACTGATCACAAGAGTCTCAAGTACATCTTCACTCAGCCTAATCTCAACCTCAGGCAAACTCGATGGGTCGAAATGATTCAAGAGTATAATCCGAGTATCGAGTATACTCTAGGCAAGGCCAATGTGATTGCTGATGCATTGAGCAGAAAGGCTTATTGCAACAGTCTGATTCTCAAGACTTATCAACCCGAGCTTTGTGAAGCTTTCCGCAAACTTAATCTGCAATGTACCTCAAGGTTTCCTCGCCAACCTTCAAGTCTCTCCTACCTTAGAAGACCAGATTCGCCAAGCCCAGATTCTTGATGCTATGGTGAAAAAGGTGAAGATTGGGATTGCCAAGAGTCAACCCAAGTACAAGTGCTACCGCCTTGATGACAAGGACACTCTCTTCTTCGAGGATCGTATTGTTGTGCCCAAAGGTGAACTTCGTAAAGTGATCATGAACGAGGCTCACAATTATCTCCTCTCCATCCACCCTGGGAGCACGAAGATGTATCAGGACCTCAAGCAGGCTTATTGGTGGACTTGAATGAAGCGCGAGATTGCTCAATTCGTGAATGAATGTGATGTCTGCAGAAGAGTGAAGGCAGAACACCAAAGGCCAGCTGGTCTCCTCCAACCTCTTGCCATTCCAGAATGGAAGTTTGACCACATTGAGATGGACTTCGTGACTGGGTTTCCAAAGTCCAAGCATGGCAATGATGCTATATTCATTGTCATCGACAAACTCACCAAAGTGGCTCACTTTCTACCTATCAAAGAGTCGATCATTGTAGCTCAATTGGCGGAATTCTATACCTCTCGGATTGTCTCTCTGCACGGTATCCCACAAGTGATCTCTTCAGACCGTGGCAACATCTTTACCTCCAAGTCTTGGGATTCTTTTCAGAAGGCCATGGGCACCAACATCTGCTTCAGCACAGCTTTCCATCCCCAAACTAGCGGTCAAGTCGAGTGTGTCAACCAGATTCTTGAAGATATGCTCAGGGCTTGTGTGATCTCCTTTGGCATGAAGTGGGAGGATTGTCTTCCATATGCTGAATTCTCCAACAACAACAGTTTTCAAGCAAGTTTGGGCAAGGCCCCATTTGAAATTCTGTATGGCAGGAAGTCTCGTACCCCTCTCAACTGGTCTGAAACTGGTGAACGTCATCTTTTGGGTAATGACTTAATCACAGAGGCAGAAAAAATGTGCAAAGTCATTCGTGATAACCTCAAAGCAGCCCAATCCCGTCAGAAGAGTTACTATGATAGTAAGCACCGCGATTTGGCTTTCAAGATCGGAGATCATGTTTACATCTGCGTCTCTCCTATGAAAGGTACTTGTCGCTTCGGTATCAAAGGGAAGCTTGCCCCCAGATACGTGGGACCTTTCAAGATTGTCAGCAAGAGAGGCGACCTCGCCTATCAACTCGAACTTCCTTCAAACTTTGCAAATGTTCATGATGTGTTCCATGTCTCTCAGCTTCGAAAGTGCTTCAAGACTCCTGACCGCACTGTCAACTTCGAGAACATTGAGCTCCAAGAATATCTCTCTTATCGTGAGCACCCAGTTGCTATTCTCGAAGAGACTGAACGCAAGACTCGCAACAAGTCAATAAAATTTCTCAAAGTTAAGTGTTCACACCATTCCGACCGTGAAGCTACCTGGGAACGCGAGGATCACCTCCGTTCTGAGTACCCGACGTTCTTTCAGTCCTAGATCTCTGGGCGAGATCCTTTCGTAGTGGTGGAGTGTTGTAACACCCTGGATGGTAACTTTCCCAATTTGTACTCCAACTCTTGTATTTTTCGGCGTTAAGTTAATTTATTTTCTCGGGTTCGGGTCTTTGTCTCCGTGTGTTGTTATCGTTGTCATGCATCTCATATCATGTCATCATGTGCATTGCATTTGCATACGTGTTCATCTCATGCATTCGAGCATTTTCCCCGTTGTCTGTTTTGCATTCCGGGGCTTCGTTCTCCTCCGGTGGTCATTTCTACCTTTCTTTCATGTGTGGGGATTAAACATTTCCGGATTGGACCGAGACTTTCCAAGCGGCCTTGGTTTACTACCGGTAGACCGCCTGTCAAGTTTCGTATCATTTGGACTTCGTTTGATACTCCAACGGTTAATCGAGGGACCGAAAAGGCCTCGTGTGTGTTGCAGCCCAACACCCCTCCAATTTGGCCCAAAACCCACCTAAGCCTTCTCCATCATCTAGATCGTTCGATCACGATCGTGTGGCCGAAAACCGCACCTCATTTGGACTCTCCTAGCTCCCTCTATGCCTATAAATAGGTCCCCCTCGAAAAATCTTGGATCCCCCTCCCCGAAACCCTAGAAATCGCCTCCGCGCGCCGGACATTGTCTGCACCGCACCAGACATCGCCGCTGCCCACTCCCATCACGCCACGTGGCGCCTCCACCGCCGCGGCCCGCCCGGCCCAGGGAGGGCCCCCGCGAGCCCGCGCCTGCCGCCGCCCTCCTCCCACATCGCGTCGCCCGGGGCCTCTCCTCCCTGCACTCCGGCCGCCAAGCCGCCT
>NC_057803.1:309759219-309768554 GCF_018294505.1 Triticum aestivum
CCCCGCGCCCATCCTCCACCGGCGCTGCCCTGCCTCTTCCTCCCTCTACTCTGGCCATCATCGCCGGCGAGGTCCCGGTGAACCTCGGTTCGCGTGCCGTGAATAGTAAACCCTAGATCTGTGAGGTGTTTTTTCTCTAAGTCCCAAACTTCCAGATCCAAGTGCTCATGTTCATAGCCTCGTTACTTTGCATCTGTAGCTCCGATTCATGCATATAGCATATCAAATTGTTCATCTCAGAGAGTACATCATTTCATTACATTGCATCATTTTCATTTGAGTTCATCTTGATGCCCGAAATGATGTTAGAAGAGGGCTACTTGAGATAATTGTCAGATCTGCTACTCCATTTGCATATTTGCCATTTTTGCCATGATTATTGTGTGCATGATATGCCATGATGCTCTACATATGTTTTGTTAAGGGTTTTGTCATCTTTCCAGAGGTGCAACCCATGTGGTTTTTGTGATGTGTGTGGTGCCTAGTGTAAGCTTGCAAAGTGAGGCACTTGGTAATTCTGTTTTCAGGGACTTAGCATTTTCCACTAAGTCCTTGAGCTGTTTAGTTCATGATGCCATATGTCCATGTTGTTTCCTAGTGATCCGTGCCTCTTTTGAGGATGATCAGTAAGGATGTTTTGTTAATCTTGTAGTGCTCTATCCATCCATGTCTTTGTTTGCAATTATGGAGCATCCTAGCTTGAGTCAATCGAGCTCTACTTTTGCTACTTTGTGAATCTGGGCAGATTGTCAACTTGTTTGCAATTTTGCCGACGATGTTGTAGTTGATCCGTGCATGCTATGCTATTGTTATTGCCATGTCTAGCTTGAATTTTGTGTGTTCTTGATGGGTGTATGCTTAGATTGTCATGACTTGCTCCGTAGTGAGTGCATCGAGCTCGTAAACATGCCTACTTGATATCTGTTTTCAGCATGTGCCAGTTTTCACTAAGCCTGAAAACTGATTATGTTTTTGCCATGTTCACATGCTTGCAATTGTATTTTTTGATCCCTTTTGACTCAAGGTCACTAAGGGACTTTTGCTAAGCTCTTTGAGTAGCTCCATGCCATGCTTTACTTTCCATGTTCAGGTCCTGTAGCATGTAGTTTTGTTGCTCCGAAGTGTGCTACCTGATCTGAAATTCCATACAAGTGTTAATTTCAAAGTCTGAGATCTGTTTACCATATGCATTTTTGCCATGCTTGTTTGAACCTGTTAATGAATGAATTGGCCGTAGCTCAGTGCCAGACTTTTGTTAATAATCTTGAATGCATCCCTGCCATGTATTTTGTTGTCATGTTTAAATGTTGTAGCTTGTTCATCTCATTGCATTAAGATGGCTACTTGTTGTAAGTCGCAGACCGGTGTCATATTTCAATCGCTTGCCATTTCCAAACCGTAACTCCGATTCCGGCGTTCTTTATATCGTTTTCAAGCGATTTCATCTCATCTTTCCAGTGGCACACTTGGTTTTCCATGTTGAGGCCAGGATCTTGAATTTCTGTCACATCTTGCATATGCATCCCGCATCGCATCCCGTATAGCATATCATCTTTGCATCATATTGTTGGACCTTTGCACGTGGTTGATTGTGTTCTGTTTGCTTGTTTGTATTGTTTGGGTAGAGCCGGGAGATGAGTTCGCTAACGAGGAGCCCGTTGAGTTTGCTTTCGAGGATCCAGTCAACTCTGACAACTTTGCAGGCAAGATGATCATACCCTCGAAATCACTACTATCTTTGCTATGCTAGATTGCTCGCTCTTTTGTTATGCCAATGCTACGATGCCTACCATTTGCTTTCAAGCCTCCCTATTTGCCATGTCAAACCTCTAACCCACCATATCCTAGCAAACCGTTGATTGGCTATGTACCGCTTTGCTCAGCCCCTCTTATAGCGTTGTTAGTTGCAGGTGAAGATTGGAGGTCGTTCCTTGTTGGAACATTTATTTACTTGTTGGGATATCATTATAATATCTTGTTATTTTAATGCATCTATATACTTGGTAAAGGGTGGAAGGCTCGGCCTCTCGCCTAGTGTTTTGTTCCACGCTTGCCGCCCTAGTTTCCGTCATATCGGTGTTATGTTCCCGGATTTTGCGTTCCTTACGCAGTTGAGTTATAATGGGAACCCCTTGATAGTTCGCCTTGATTGAAGCTTTTCCAGCAATGCCCAACCTTGGTTTTACCATTTTCCACCTAGCCTCTTTTCCCTTGGGTTTCCGGAGCCCGAGGGTCATCTTGTTTTAGCCCCTCCGGGCCAGTGCTCCTCTGAGTGTTGGTCCAACCGAGCGATGTCCGGGGCTACCAGGGGCAACTCTGGGCTGGCCTACCCGACGTCTTGCTCATCCGGTGTGCCCTGAGAACGAGATATGTGTAGCTCCTATCGGGGTTTTTCGGCACATCTGGGTGGTGTTGCTGGTCTTGTTTTAACCTGTCAAAGTGTCTTGAAGAACCGAGGTACCGAGTCTGATCGGAACATCTCGGGAGGAGGTCTATTCCTTCATTGACTGTGAGAGCTTGTCATGGGCTAAGTTGGGACTCCCCTGCAGGGATTTAAACTTTTGAAAGCCGTGCCCGTGGTTATGGGCAGATGGGAATTTGTTAATGTCCGGTTGTAGATAACTTGAACCTTAATTTAATTAAAATGAATCAACTGAGTGTGTTACCGTGATGGCCTCTTCTCGGCGGAGTCCGGGAGGTGGACACGGTGTTGGAGTAATGATTGCGCAGGTTGTCCTCTAGTTTCTCGCTCGCGCTTTGCCTCCTCATCTCGCTCTCTTTTGCAAATAAGTTAGCCACCATATATGCTAGTCGCTTGTTGCAGCTACACATATTTTTACCTTGCCCTACCTATAAGCTTAAATAGTCTTGATCGCGAGGGTGCGAGATTGCTGAGTCCATGTGGCTCACAGATTACTATTACACCAGATGCAGGGCCTGATGATTCCACTCCAGGTGACACGCTCGAGCTCAAGTGGGAGTTCGACAAGGACTCTCAACGTTACTATGTTTCCTTTCCTGATGATCAGTAGTTGAGCCCAGTTGGGGGTGATCGGGACCGTGTCGCATGTTGGGTTATCTTTTATTTTGGCGCTGTAGTCGGGCCATGAGTGTTTGGGTGATGTAATGTTATTTATGTACTTGATTGACGTGGCGAGTGTAAGCCAACTATGTTATCCCTTTTTATTATCTATATTACATGGGATGTTTGTGATGATTGCCTGACTTGCGACATATGCCTTCAATGCGATTATGCCTCTAAGTCGTGCCTCGACACATGGGAGATATAGTCGCATTGAGGGTGTTACACCATGATTAAGAAGATTTACTTTGAAATCATGCCAAAGTATCACTCCGCATCAAAAATTCTCTTTTTATCATTTACTACTCGAGGACGAGCAGGAATTAAGCTTGGGGATGTCTGATACGTCTCCAACGTATCTATAATTTTTGATTGCTCCATGCTACTTTATCTACTGTTTTGGACTATATTGGGCTTTATTTTCCACTTTTATATTATTTTTGGGACTAAACTATTAACCGGAGGCCCAGCCCAGAATTACTATTTTTTGCCTATTTCAGTATTTCGAGGAAACAGAATATCAAATGGAATGAAACCTTCGGGAACGTGATCTTCTCACCGAACGTGATCCAGGAGACTTGGACCCTACTCCAAAAAGTTTCCGGGGAGGTCACAAGGGTGGAGGGCGCCCCCCCCCTGGGCGCGCCCCCTGCCTCGTGGGCCCCTCGGAGCTCCACCAAGGTGCTCCTTCCTCCTATATATCCCTACGTACCCCCAATAGACAAAAGGGGAGCAAAAAACCTAATTCCACCGCCGCAACTTCATGTATCCATGAGATCCCATCCTTGGGCCTATTCCGGAGCTCCGCCAGAGAGGGCATCCATCACGGAGGGCTTCTACATCAACACCATAGCCCTTCCAATGAAGTGTGAGTAGTTTACTTCAGACCTTCGGGTCCATAGCTAGTAGCAAGATGGCTTCTTCTCTCTTTTTGGATCTCAATACAATGTTCTCCCCCTGTCTCGTGGAGATCTATTCGATGTAATCTTCTTTTTGCGGTGTGTTTGTTGAGATCGATGAATTGTGGGTTTATGATCCAACTTATCTATGAATAATACTTGAATCTTCTATGAATTCTTTTATGTATGATTGAGTTATCTTTGCAAGTCTCTTTGAATTATCCGTTTGGTTTGGCCAACTAGATTGGTAGTTCTTGCAATGGGAGAAGTGCTTAGGTTTCGGTTCATTCTTGCGGTGTCCTTACTCAGTGACAGAAAGAGTTGCAAGGCACGTATTGTAGTGTTGCCATCGAGGATAACAAGATGAGGTATTTATCATATTGCATGAATTTATTCCTCTACATCATGTCATCTTGCTTAAGGCGTTACTCTGTTTTTAACTTAATACTCTAGATGCATGCTGGATAGCGGTCGATGAGTGGAGTAATAGTAGTAGATGCAGGCAGGAGTCGGTCTACTTGTCATGGACGTGATGCCTATATACATGATCATACCTAGATAACCTCATAACTACGCTAAATTCTATCAATTGCTCAACAGTAATTTGTTCACCCACTTTAGAATATCTATGCTCTTGAGAGAAGCCACTAGTGAAACCTATGGCCCCCGGGTCTATTCTCATCATATCAATCTCCATTACTTTATTTTACTTGTTTTGCTTTTACTTTTCACTTTGCATCTTTATACCAAAAATACCCAAAATATTATCTCTATCAGATCTCACTCTCGTAAGTGACCGTGAAGGGATTGACAACCCCTAAGCGTTGGTTGCGAGTTGCTACCATTTTGTGCAGGTACGAGGGACTTGCACGTGACCTCCTACTGGATTGATACCTTGGTTCTCAAAAACTGAGGGAAATACTTACGCTACTGTGCTGCATCACCCCCCTCCTCTTCGGGGAAAACCAACGCTAGCTCAAGACGTAGCATAGATCACTGAATATGATATGTTTGATTCCTTGCAATGGTTTTGCGATATAGAGATGGTAATATTAGAGTCATGCTAGTGGGTAATTGTGGATTGTAGAAATACTTGTGTTGAGGTTTGTGATTCCCGTAGCATGCACGTATGGTGAACCGTTATGTAACGAAATCGGAGCATGATTTATTTATTGATTGTCTTCCTTATGAGTGGCGGTCGGGGACAAGCGATGGTCTTTTCCTACCAATCTATCCCCCTAGGAGCATGCGCGTAGTACTTTGTTTCGATGACTAATAGATTTTTGCAATAAGTATGTGAGTTCTTTATGACTAATGTTGAGTCCATGGATTATACGCACTCTCACCCTTCCATCATTGCTAGCCTCTCTAGTACCGCGCAATTTTCGCCGGTACCATAAACCCACCATATACCTTCTTCAAAACAGCCACCATACCTACCTATCATGGCATTTCCATAGCCATTTTGAGATATATTGCCATGCAACTTCCATCATCATCATAAACATGACTTGAGCATTTATTGTCATATTGCTTTGCATGATCGTAAGATAGCTAGCATGATGTTTTCATCGCTTGTCCGTTTTATGATGTCATTGCTACGCTAGATCATTGCACATCCCGGTACACCGCCGAAGGCATTCATATAGAGCCATATCTTTGTTCTAGAAATCGAGTTGTAATATTGAGTTGTAAGTAAATAGAAGTGTGATGATCATCATTAATAGAGCATTATCCCCAAAAAAGAGAAAGGCCAAATAAAAAATAAAAAATAAAAAAGGCCAAATAAAAAACGGAAAGGCCAAATAAAAAAATAAAAAATAAAAGGGACAATGCTACTATCCTTTTTCCACACTTGTGCTTCAAAGTAGCACCATGTTCTTCATATAGAGAGTCTCTTGAGTTATCACTTTCATATACTAGTGGGAATTTTCATTATAGAACTTGGCTTGTATATTCCGATGATGGGCTTCCTCAAATGCCCGAGGTCTTCATGAGCAAGCAAGTTGGATGCACACCCACTTAGTTTCAGTTAGAGCTTTCATACACTTATAGCTCTAGTGCATCAGTTGCATGGCAATCCCTACTCACTCACATTGATATCTATTGATGGGCATCTCCATAGACCGTTGATACGCCTAGTTGATGTGAGACTATCTTATCATTTTTGTCTTCTCCACCATCATATTCTATTCCACCTATAGTGCTATGTCCATGGCTCACGCTCATGTATTGCGTGAAAGTTGAAAAGGTTTGGGAACGTCAAAAGTATAAAACAATTGCTTGGGTTGTCATCGGGGTTGTGCATGATGTGAATATTTTGTGTGGTGAAGATGGAGCATAGCCAGACTATATGATTTTGTAGGGATAACTTTCTTTGGCCATGTTATTTTGAAAAGACATGATTGCTTTATTAGTAGGCTTGATGTATTATTGTTTTTATGTCAAATGATAGACTATTGCTTTGAATCACTCGTATCTTAATATTCATGCCATGATTAGACATATGATCAAGATTATACTAGGTAGCATTCCACATCAAAAATTATTTTTTTTATCATTTACCTACTCAAGGACGAGCAGGAATTAAGCTTGGGAATGTTGATACGTCTCCGTCGTATCTATAATTTTTGATTGTTCCATGCCAATATTATTCAACTTTCATATACTTTTGGAAACTTTTTATATTATTTTTGGGACTAACATATTGATCCAGTGCCCAGTGCCAGTTCCTGTTTGTTGCATGTTTTTTGTTTCGCAGAATATCCATATCAAACGGAGTCCAAACGGAATAAAAACTGACGGAGATTTTTTTTGGAATATATATGATTTTTGGGAAGAAGAATCCACGCGACACGATGCTCGAGGGGCCCACGAGATAGGGGGCGCGCCCCATGGTGTCAGGCGCGCCCCTGATCCTCGTGGCCACCTCGTAAGGCGGTTGGAGCCCTTCTTTCGCCACAAGAAAGCTAATTTCCGAATAGAGATCGTGTCAAAATTTCAGCCCAATCGGAGTTACGGATCTCCGGGAATATAAGAAACGGTGAAAGGAAAGAATTTGAGAACGCAGAAACAGAGAGAGACAGAGAGACAGATCCAATCTCGGAGGGGCTCTCGCCCCTCCCGTGCCATGGAGGCCATGGACCAGAGGGGAAACCCTTCTCCCATCTAGGGAGGAGTTCAAGGAAGAAGAAGAAGGAGGGGGCTCTCTCCCCCTCGCTTCCAGTGGCACCGGAGTGCCACCGGGGGCCATCATCATCACCGCGATCTTCACCAACAACATCACCGCCATCATCACCAACTCTTCCCCCCTCTATGCAGCGGTGTAACCTCTCTCTTACTCGCTGTAATCTCTACTTAAACATGGTGCTCAACGCTATATATTATTTCCCAATGATGTATGGCTATCCTATGATGTTTGAGTAGATATGTTTTGTCCTAATGGCTATTTATTGATCGTGATTGGTTTGAGTTGTATGTTTTATTATTGGTGCTGTCCTATGGTGCTCTCTGTGTCGCGTAAGCGTGAGCGATTCCCGCTGTAGGGTTTGCAATATGTTTATGATTTGCTTATGGTGGGTGGCGTGAGTGACAGAAGCACAGACCCGAGTAAGTAGGTTGTTTGCGTATGGGATAAAGGGGACTTGATGCTTTAATGCTATGGTTGGGTTTTACCTTAATGAATCTTTAGTAGTTGTGGATGCTTACTAGAGTTCCAATCATAAGTGCATATGATCCAAGTAGAGAAAGTATGTTAGCTTATGCCTCTCCCTCAAATAAAATTGCAATAATGATTATCGGTCTAGTTATCGATTTCCTAGGGACAAATAACCTTCTTGTTGACAAAAACTCTTTACTAAAACTAATTTAGTTGTGTCTTCATCTAAACAGCCCCTACTTTATATTTACTTGCTCTTTATTATCTTGCATACCTATCCAACAACACCTACAAAGTACTTCTAGTTTCATACTTGTTTCCGGTAAACAGAACGTCAAGTGTGCGTAGAGTTGTATCGGTGGTCGATAGAACTTGAGGGAATATTTGTGCTACCTTTAGCTCCTCGTTGGGTTTGACACTCTTACTTATCGAAAGAGGCTACAATTGATCCCCTATACTTGTGGGTTATCAGACTCATACGAACTGCGTCGAGACATAGCCCAGCAAAGAGGCGCCGCACACCCCCCTATGCTTCACTGATGAAGTAATGGATCATGAATTCCCAGAAGGGTTTAAACCCATGAACATTGAATCATATGACGGTACTACTGACCCCGCGGTATGGATAGAGGATTTCTTCCTCCACATTCACATGGCCTGCGGGGATGATCTACACGCCATCAAGTATCTCCCGTTGAAACTCAAAGGACCAGCTCGGCATTGGCTGAATAGCTTGCCAGCAAACTCCATCGGAAGTTGGGAGAACCTGGCAGATGCATTCCTGGATAACTTCCTGGGCACATATAAGCGACCACCAGATGCTGATGATTTGAGTCACATAACACAACAGCCCGGAGTGTCAGCCAGGAAATTCTGGACCCGATTCCTATCCAAAAAGAACCAAATTGTGGATTGTCCGAATGTCGAAGCCCTAGCAGCATTTAAACATAACATCCGTGACGAGTGGCTCGCCCGACATCTTGGCCAAGAGAAGCCAAAGTCCATGGCAGCCCTCACGACACTCATGACCCGCTTCTACACGGGCGAGGATAGCTGGTTGGTTCGTAGCAACAAAACAACAAGCAACACTAGCAAATCAGAGGCCAGAGATAGCAACGGCAAACCCCAGAGCAACAAACACAAACGCCGCAAACATGGTGAAAGTGCCGAAGAAACGGCAGTTTATGCCGGATTTAATAGCTCTAAGTCCGGTCAGCGGACAGGGTGTCACACCCTAGCTAGTCATGCATTAGAGTGTTGCATCATGTTTACTCTTTCATCAGAAACTTGAAATGGGGATGACAGAACCCCCAGTTCCCTCTGAAACCAACTAGGGTTACTAAAATAATTTTTCAATGAACCTGAAATGCCCTTCTAAAATGCCCATCATTTTTGCCTTGGTTCAGAACCTCTGCCAAAAGTGGTGCACATTTTCCTAGGCCATCCTAGGGTTTTTGAATTAAATCATAGTTATTTGAATTTGGGCATTTAAAATAATATAAAATATTTAAATGCTCAAATATCTCCAAACTAAAATGTTTCATGTTGGAAATAATCCAACTATGGACCAGGAGTAGTTTGGTGATTTTTGGAGTTGCCTAGGTATTTTATTTAATTCAACAAGTTGCAGATATATTAAATAAAAACAGAAAACAGAAAATAAATAAAGGGAGAAGCTTACCTGGGCTCCTCCCTG
>NC_057803.1:310068917-310261039 GCF_018294505.1 Triticum aestivum
AAGTCCTAAAACATCACGGGAGCACGTTTCAGAATATATAAAAAATATTGGGCGAAAGAAGTACCAGAGGGGGCCCACCCACCGTCCACGAGGGTGGGGGGCATGCCCTACCCCCCTGGGCGCGCCCCTGCCTCGTGGGCCCCCTGGTGGCCCTTTGATTCCCATCTTCTGCTATATGAGGTCTTTCGTCCGAGAAAAAAAATCATAAGCTAGCGCACGGGACGAAACTCCGCCGCCACGA
This sequence comes from Triticum aestivum, assembly GCF_018294505.1. NCBI lineage: Eukaryota > Viridiplantae > Streptophyta > Magnoliopsida > Poales > Poaceae > Triticum > Triticum aestivum. The sequence continues at coordinate 310,069,159 of NC_057803.1, forward strand.
GGCGGAACCTTGGCGGAACCAATCTAGGGCTCCGACGGAGCTGTTCTGCCGGGGAAACTTCCCTCCGGGAGGGGGACATCATCACCATCTTCATCACCAACGATCCTCTCATTGGGAGGGGGTCAATATCCATCAACATCTTCACCAGCACCATCTCATCTCAAACCCTAGTTCATCTCCTGTATCCAATCTTTGTATCCAAACCTCAGATTGATACTTGTGGGTTGCTAGTAGTGTTGATTACTCCTTGTAGTTGATGCTAGTTGGTTTACTTGGTGGAAGATCATATGTTCAGATCCATTATGCATATTAATACCCCTCTGATTATGAACATGAATATGCTTTGTAAGTAGTTACGTTTGTTCCTGAGGACATGGGAGAAGTCTTGCTATAAGTAGTCATGTGAATTTGGTATTCATTCGATATTTTGATGAGATGTATGTTGTCATCCCTCTAGTGGTGTCATGTGAATGTCGACTACATGACACTTCACCATTGTTTGGTCCTAGAGGGAGGCATTGGTAAGTAATAAGTAGATGATGGGTTGCCAGAGTGACAGAAGCTTAAACCCTTGTTTATGCGTTGCTTTGTAAGGGGCTGATTTGGATCCATATGTTTCATGCTATGGTTAGGTTTACCTTAATACTTCTGTTGTAGTTGCTGATGCTTGCAATGGGGGTTAATTATAAGTGGGATGCTTGTCCAGGTAAGGACAGTACCCAAGCACCGGTCCACCCACATATCAAATTATCAGAGTCCCGGACGCGAATCATATGATCGTGATGAAAACTAGCTTGAAGATAATTCCCGTGTGTCCTCGGGAGCGCTTTCCTTCATATAAGAGTTTGTCCAGGCTTGTCCTTTGCTACAAAAAGGATTGGGCAATCTTGCTGCATCTTATTTTACGTGCTACTCGTTACAAATTACCTTATCACAAAACTATCTGTTACCGATAATTTCAGTGCTTGCAGAGAATACCTTACTGAAAACTGCTTATCATTTCCTTCTGCTCCTCGTTGGGTTCGACACTCTTACTTATCGAAAAGGCTACGATAGATCGCCTACACTAGTGGGTCATCACCCCTCCGATGATGTGTGAGTAGTTTACCTCAGACCTTTGGGTCCATAGTTATTAGCTAGATGGCTTCTTCTCTCTCTTTGGATCTCAATACAATGTTCTCCTCGATCTTCTTGGAGATCTATTTGATGTAACTCTTTTTTGCGGTGTGTTTGTCGAGATCCGATAAATTGTGGGTTTATGATCAAGTTAATCTATGAACAATATTAGATTCGTCTTTCAAATCTTTTATGTATGATTGGTTATCTTTGCAAGTCTCTTCGAATTATCAGTTTGGTTTGGCCTACTAGATTGATCTTTCTTACAATGGGAGAAGTGCTTAGCTTTGGGTTCAATCTTGCGGTGTCCTTTCCCAGTGACAGCAGGGGCAGCAAGGCACGTATTGTATTGTTGCCATCGAGGATAAAAATATGGGGTTTATATCATATTGCTTGTGTTTATCCCTCTACATCATGTCATCTTGCCTAATTCATTACTCTGTTCTTATGAGCTTAATACTCTAGATGCATGCTGGATAGCGGTCGATGTGTGGAGTAATAGTAGTAGATGCAGAATGGTTTTGGTCTACTTGTCGTGGATGTGATGCCTATATACATTATCATGCCTAGATATTCTCATAATTATGCACTTTTCTATCAATTGCTTGACAGTTGTTTACCCACCGTAATACTTATGCTATCTTGAGAGAAGCCACTAGTGGAACCTATGGCCCCCGGGTCTATCTTTTATCATATAAGTTTCCCATCTATTTTATTTCTCAATCTTTACTTTCTATCTATATCATAAAAATACCAAAAATATTTATCTTATTATCATTATCTCTATCAGATCTCACTCTCATAAGTGACCATGAAGGGATTGACAACCCCTTTATCGCGTTGGTTGTAAGGTTCTTATTTGTTTGTGTAGGTACGAGGGACTTGCGTGTAGTCTCCTACTGGATTGATACCTTGGTTCTCAAAAACTGAGGGAAATACTTACGCTACTTTGCTGCATCACCCTTTCCTCTTCAAGGGAAAACCAACGCAGTGCTCAAGAGGTAGCAGTAGACGGGGATGGCGTGGCGGAGGTCTCGAGCACGTTGGATGGGCGAGTGAGGGCCGGTGACCGTGGCAACAGCGATCGGCGGCGATGACATGCTCGGCCATGGGGGGGAGCAGAGGAGATAGGGGGAGAGAGGTGCAGAGAGCGAGGGAGAAGTGAGAGGTAGGTCGGGGAGGTGGCGTGGCACTCGTGGAGGCGTCTAGGCCCTCGGCGGCAAGCAGGAGCTGGCGAGGCGCGTGCCCATGGGCGGCGGCCACGCACGCGGTCCTCCTAGCGAGAGGTAAGTGACGATTGGGAAATGGGCCTGGTGGGCTGCTTCTCTCCTGGGCCAGGTAAGTTACATGTACTCTCTCTCTGATTTCTATTTTATTTACTATTTTCTATTTATTTCAATCTGTTTGATTTGATTCAAAGGCCAAAGCACTTTCATAACTTCTGAAAATATTCATGGGCTCTCTCTGAGTTATTTCAGATGCCCAAAAAATAAATCCAGAAGTATTGGAGGTATAACTTATTTTAAAGCATTTATTAGCTCCAATTAAAATAGGTAGTGAGTTAATTCAAAAATCCAAAAATGTCCTAAACATATATTCATCATTTTTGGCAGAGGTTTCCACCCTAACCAGAAATCATGAACTTTTCTTAAGGCATTTTGGCTCATTGAAGATTATTATAGGTTGAACCTATTTGATTTGATATGGTGCTAGGGTTTGATCAGCCCCCATTTCAACTTTATTTGAATTTAAACATGTTACATGGATGATTATGCAAAGTCAAGCAATGACTAGCTAGGGTTGTGACTACTCACCCCCACTAAACAAGAATCTCGTCCCAAGATTCAAGCTGCGAGGTAACAAGAAGAGGGGTCACAAAGTTATCACAGTCTTCTCGATCCAACTACCCTTCTTGAAGATGTTCATTAATTGCCTCATATTGATCTTGACGTCTTTGCTTTCGAGATCTTCATCCAACACGATGACGACAGAAAGAAACTCTACAGGAAACGATCTCCTCGAAGGTTGAGCACTCAAGATCAACTCATGGAATGAGATGTGGGAACATCTCTTGAGTTGGGACACAAAACATACATCAAGATGGATGGATAGTAGTAGATGATGAAGTTCGATTTGGTAGGCAACTATTCCACGCTTGAATAGATGGTGGATGTGTTTGAATGTAGCGAGGACTGAGTTGCCATGATTAGAAAACGAGCACCTTGGGGGAGGTGACTCATAGAATTGTTCCCTTAAGTGGAAAAAAGAATTACTTTTGATACAAGGATCATCGAAACTCTTTATACCAGCCTACGACAATTCACAATTGATCGTTTGAAGGAATTCGAAAGAATGGCATGCTCAGTTTGGAAAGGAAACTAGAGTCATAAGACAACTCGGCAAACGGAAGGCACATTCCAATTGATACCGAGGATATAACCTAGTGTCTGAGCGTGCTCTCAAGAACTTGAGCATTTCCATATTCATCACGGTCTTACCAACATCTGTGCCGAGGATCCTGGCAACACATCGTACTACCATGATGAATAGTGATGGACGATGCAGATGCAAAGGAAGGCAATACTTTCTCGGATTTCACCTTGGTGATGCCAAGCGTTGTTGGCCCTCAAGTTCGCCTCCAGGGCCACAGCGGCCACGCGGCCGAATGAGGAAGGAACCCCGGAGGCTCTGGGAGCTGCGCCAGTGAAGAAGAAGTTGTTGTTCTCTCAAGATTGCGTTGAGACGAAGCAGGTGCTAGCCTCCCTCCAGACCAAGAGAAGGTGTTGGTCAGTTTCTTGGGCACGAACAAGGATGTGTTCGCATGGGAGCCCAAGGACCTGGTTGGAATTCCGAGGGGGATAATCGAGCATGACCTGAAGGTGTTCCCCAATGTACACCCAGTGAAGCACAAGGCACGACGACAATCCACAGAGAATAAGTCATTCATCGTCCAGGAGCCACGCAAACTGCAAGAAGCTGGTGTCATTCGGGAGGTGCGGTACCCAGAATGGCTGGCGAACCCGGTCATTGTCCCCAAGAAAGGCGGGAAGGAGCGCATGTGCGTTGATTTCACCAACCTCGACAAGGCTTGCCCTCAAGACCCCTTCTCGCTTCCGCGCTTTGATCGGATCATCCACTCCACTGCAGAGTGCGATGTGATGTGCTTTCCGGACGCCTTATCGGGCTACCACCAAATCAAGATGGAGGTGCAGGATGTTGAGAAGACAACCTTCTTGACCCCGTGTGGGGTGTATTGCTAGACCTGCATGTCGTTCGGCTGCGTAACACCGAAGCGACTTTCTAGCGGTTGATGCACATTGCTCTGGGCCAGAAGCTCGGGAGGAACGCCGAGGCCTACGTCGACGACATAGTGGTGAAGTCTTGAGAGGCAAGGACCCTTATTGAAGACCTGGAAGAAACATTTGCCAATTTGTGCAAGGTAGATCTGCGGGTCAATCCGGAGAAATGTGTGTTTAGCATCCCCTCTGGTAAGCTGATGGGATTTCTGGTGTCGCATAGGGGAATCGAGGACAATCTGGAGAAGGTTAAGGCAATAGAAAGGATGAGCCCACCACAACCCTCAGGGAAATGCAGAAGCTGGCGGGCTGTGTGACCTCACTAGGGCGCTTCATCTCCAAGCTGGGAGAATGTGCCTTCCCATTCTTCAAGATGATGAAAAAGAAAGGACCATTCGAGTGGACCCCGGAGGCTGACGTGGCATTCCAAGACCTCAAGAAGTACCTCACCAGCCCGCCGATGATGGTAGCACCACGACCCCTCGAGCCCTTGGTTCTCTACCTGGCCGCCACGCCTCACTTGGCCAGCACATCGCTGGTGGCGGTCCAGGAGGAGCGCCCAGCCAAGGGCTCGCGGAGCAGCACTCAGCCACTGGTTGAAACACAACAGCTTCAGGACGGTGCTCCTGAGGCCTCGGTTGCCCCCAACAAATGTCCAAGCTCCTCAGGAAGGAGCTCCTGAGGCCCCGGCTGCCCAACAAACGACCCGGCTCTCGAGGCTAAACAGCCTCAGGAGGAACAGGACCCCACCAACACTTTCGTGCTCGTCGAGCACCCGGTGTACTTCGTCAACACGCTGCTACATGATGCGCGGGCACGTTACCCCATGCTGCAAAAGCTCTCGCTCACGCTCGTCGTCGCCTCCCGCAAGCTGCGCCATTACTTCCAGGGCCACCCCATCAAGGTTGTCTCAGCTTACCCGCTGGAAAGGGTTCTCCAGAGCCCCAATGCTGCACGGAGAGTCGCCAAATGGAACATAGAACTACAGGCGTTCCAGTTGGAGTTCAGCACCACCAGAGTCATCAAGGGCGTAGCACTCGCCGACTTTGTGGCAAAGTGGACCGACGTCCCCAGTCCTGAAGAAGATGAGAATCGATCCCTCTCGCCGGGAAGCGAGGCACCAGATGGCTGGGTCATGTAGTTCGACGACACATTCGCGTGTCAGGGCACGGGGGATGGAGACATGCTCATCTCGCCCATCCAGGACATGCTCTACTATGCCGTGCAGCTATGCTTCCAGTAGGGCGAGAAGGTCTCCAACAATATCGCGGAGTATGAAGGCCTGATCGCCGGGCTTATGGCTATGGCAGCCTTGGGAGTAAAGCGCCTTACCATCAAGGGCGACTCCTAGCTCCTGGTCAACTTCTCTAACAAAGTGTACGAGCCGAAAGACGAACACATGGAGGCATACCTAGCGGAGGTACGTAAAATTGAGAAACAATTCTTGGGCCTGGAACTACAGCATGTGCCACGCGACACGGACAAGGAAGTAGACGACATCGCGAAGAGGGCGTCCCGGTGCCTCCTCAGGAGCTTGGCGTCTTCGAGGAGCGGCTCTTCAAGCCGTCAGCAACCCCCCTGCTGCGGAACCAGCATCGCCTCAGGAGGAGCTCCCCCACCACCCCTCTCGGGAGCCCCCGCTTGCGGCCCAACCTCGGGGGCACGTCTGCTCCTCGCGCTTGAGCCTCCGGAGGGGTGCTGGACCGAGGAGTTCAAGGCATACCTGCTTCAGGGGACCCTGCTAGAGAAGGAGGAAGACGCGGAGCGCGTAGCTCGCCAGGCCACTGCTTACTGCATTCAGGATGGTGAGCTCTATCGGAAGCGACCAAACAATGTCTCTTTACGGTGCATCTCCAGGGAGCAAGGACACGAGCAGCTGGCTGACATACACGGTGGGGACTGCGGGCATCACTCTTCATTGCGCACACTCGTGGGCAAGGCGTTATGTAGTGGATTCTACTGGCCAACGACGCTCAATGATGCTACCGAGCTGGTGAGATCCTGCGAAGCCTGCCAATTACATGCCAAGCTGATCCACCAGCCTGCTCAGGGTCTCCAGACCATCCCGCTCTCATCGCCGTTCGCGGTCTGGGGGCGGGACATCTTGGGCCCATTCCCTTGAGCCCCTGGGGGCTACCGCTACCTCTACGTCGCCATCGATAAGTTCACCAAGTGGGCGGAGGTGGTGGCCGTTCGCACCGTCCCGGCCGGCTCGGCGATCAAGTTCATCAAGGGCCTCGTGAGCCGGTTCGGGGTCCCTAACCACATCATCACCGACAACGACTCGCGGTTCACTAGCAAACTTTTCAAAACATATTGTGCTAACCTTGGGACGCAGATATGTACGCCTCAGTGGCACACCCTAGGAGCAACGACCAAGCCAAGTGCGCCAACACGGAGGTCCTGAGAGGCCTTAAGGCAAGAACCTGCAAGAAGAAGCTCGATGCTTGCATCAGGGGCTGGCTGGATGAGCTCCAGTCCGTGCCGTGGTCCATCCGCACCACCGCGACCAAGCTAACAGGTGAAACTCCATTCTTCCTCCTCTATAGAGCTGAAGCGGTTCTCCCACACGAGGTCAGGCATCGCTCCACGCGGGTCTTGGCGTTTGACAAGGCACGCTAGGATGCCTCGCAGGGGATGGACGTCGTGCTGGCGGAGCAACGCCGCCGCCAATCCTCGCTCCGAGCAGCGAGGTACCAGTAGGCGCTGCAGCGGTATCACTGCCGCAGCGTCCGCTCCAGGACGCTCGAGGTGGGTGATCTCGTCCTGAGGCAGGTGCTCTCTAGGGAGGGGCTGCACAAGCTCTCACCCATGTGGGAGGGCCCGTTCAAGATCGCCCGTGTCTCCAGGCCTGGCGCCACGCACCTGGAGATGCAGGACGGGATCAACATCCAGAACGCCTGGAACATCCAATAACTCCGGAAGTTGTACCCATGAAGCAAGGCCCCGTGCTTGTGAAGGTCTCCGCTCGTGACACTCTCACGTAATAATAAGTGGCTCTGTACACGCCCCGGAGTCTCCTGAGTGTCGCCCGCGGGCCTCACGGGGGCTCCCTCCCACGTCCTAGTGGCAGCACTTAGCTCCGCGCTAGTGAGAAGACTAGACTAGGTGTTGGACGCGGCTGTTCTTTTGCTTGCTTTCTGTAGCTAGTTTGCAACTTTTTATGGAACTTGGAGTTTCTAGGTTTTTCCATTCGCCTGCGTTGGTTTTTTCTCCTCTTGCTTTGCTCGCCTCTCAGTCTTGACCTAGGAAGAGCGGCAGTTGCCCGTCGCTCCTCCTCGTGCGTCCTGTGCGCGGGGGCTAGGCAGGTGTGCATGCTTGGATTCGCCCGATGTACGCAAACACACCTCGCCGGAACCCTGTTGCCCCAGTGCTTCGGCCTTCTTAATCCTCGCGAGACGCTCTCAGATTAGCTCGTGGACATGCTCACCCTCTTAAGTCTGTGCCCCCCGGGCAGCGTGATGTGGTGCACTGAGCCACAACTAACCCACACCTGGGGGATCGCGCAAGGAAGAACAAGGTGCCCCATCAAGTTTTCTAACAACTCTGCAGCTCTACAATGTATCTTGTGGTTGGCGGCTCACTCTGCAGCTCTACAACGTCTCTTGTGGTTGGTGGCTCACTCTGCAGGTCTACAACATCTCATGAGGTTGGCGGCTCACTCTGTAGGTGTACAACGTCTCCTGTGGTTGGCGGCTCCTGAGTCGTCAGGAAGGAGGCTTTGCCAGGTGTCGTTGGAAGGGCGTGCCCTCGCGAGGTGGGAAACTACCGCAAACGTTTCAAGCTAAGTTACCCTAACCGCACCTACTCGGGACATAGATATCATGGCATAACATCAAAATAATAAACATAGCATAGTGGCGTAAGTGCCATGGTTCATTACATCCCCAGTGGGCTACTCTATTTTTTTGAAATGCAGGAGAAAGGAAAGGTTAAACAAAAGCAGGCCGCATGCCTGCAGCAGCTCCCGAGGGCAAGCTCCAACAACGCCCAGAGCTTAGTCCGAGCCCTCCTCCCGCATCACCGGAGCATGACGGCGAGATGGCCCGTCACCTTCCCCGATTCAAGCCCATCGGCGGGTGGCTAATCATAGCCGCCACTGCTGGTGCTCTCGTCGGAGGAGGAGCCGCCACCGCAGGGGCTGCCGCGGCCGTCGCCAAGGGCAAGCTCACCCTTGTCGTTGCCGCGGCCATCGTCAAGGCCAAGCCCATCGTCGCTGCTGCCGTCTTTGGGGCAATACCCCGTGCGGCGGCCGTCTTCCCCGAACACCCTCACATAGAGGGTCGCGAGGCCGTCGTACTTGAAGTGGAGGGTGCACCTCTGGCTCAGGCCGTGCACGCGGGCAAATGCCTGCCAGCCGCGGGTCAAGGACACGTTGTCAGCGGCGATGACCTCGACCCAAGCCCATGAGGCCCTGCTACAGCAGCCATCCTCCTGCAGCCAGAGGTCGTCGAGCCCCGCTGTCGAAAGCACACCCACAAAGAAGCGCGAGAGCGGGAAACAGGTGCCCGCGGGCCTCTCCGACCACACAACAAACTCCGGGAACGCATCCGCTGAGTGGAAGTGCGACCGGGGAGGTCGGTCAACCATGACCCACCTTCCCTCGTCGCAGGAGCTGCCTCGACCATGGTGCCTCCCGTTGCAAGAAGAAGCGCCGCTGTGGCCGCTGGAGGCAGCGCCCGCTCTTGGAGGAGTGCGCCTGCGCCCCTAAGGGACCACCATCGGGGTCACGACATACTTGCGGGGGCGCCCGCGGCCCCCTTGGGCGGTGGCGAATCCGTCCCCTCCTTAGGGGCCTTACCCTTCTCGGCGGCGAAGAACTTCCTCGTCGACGCCATGAGGACTTCGGCAAGATGGCGAGACGAAGAAGGAGCAGACAACAAGAAGATGGGGATGAGCGATGAGGGCTCTGCCCCTCCTCTCATTTATAGCCGGAGGGAGGCCACCCGCCGGCCTCCATGATCCCACACAATGATGGTTTTCTCTCTGGATGCAGCAGAGTCTCGTCAAGTTGAACGGTTGCCGAGGTTTGATGGGGAAGCGGAGACACCCACGTACCATCAATCACCACACATCGATCAAGGCCGCAGGCGGTTAGGGCCCGCGGCGCTCCGCACTTGCCCCTTGGCTTCGCCTCAAAGCCAAGTTTGAGCATGCCTTAGGCCTGGGGGCTACTGTCGGTGTTCTGGGAACGGGGGTACCCAGACTTGCGTGCCTGCATCCCACGGCGTGGCCCACCAATGGCCTGGTATGGCCCAACTTCAGCATCAACAACCCAAGACCCTTGCGAGGGGCCAAGCCTTGTGAGGCAGACGATGCCAAGACCTCCACGAGGAGCAGCCTCCTCAGGCTGGCTCTCGAGGAGCGGAGATTTCTATGCAAGCCTCACCTTGCGAGGTTCGGATAACGTGAGCCATGAAGACCAAGGCCAGGCGGGCGCCAGTGGGTGCAGTGTACCAGTTTCCCCCTTGGTGCTAAGGAGGCAAGCGCAGGCGCGGAGTCCTGAGGAATCAGCCAAATGTTTCCATTCCGGTGTAACGAGACCAAGACCGCCAGGACGGTAGGATGGAGGTCATCGCCGAGCCCACCAAGGTGTCATGACTAGAGGCTTTTTGCAGGGTAAGACTACTTTTGTTAGGGTAGCATGTACTAGTTGTCTCCCTTCGAATTTGGCCATTGTGGGATCCCTTCCCGCCTTACATTTGGGAAGAGGACCAAGGCCGCTATATATAGGGCTTAGCCACCACCATAGAGGGGGATCTGAATCCTAGAGATCATCCTCTCCCTGCCAGCTTAGGAACAGCCTCCTCCCGAGGTTGTTCTCCCACTATACTAGTTCATCGCCAGCACCTCGAGGCCAATCCACCACAAAGCAGGAGTAGGGTTTTACACCACAAGGTGGGCTGAACCTGGGTAAGCTGTCGTGTCTCGTTTCCTTCTGGTTCGTCAAGCTAGGCCGAGAGATTGGTGAGTAGGTAGACTGGGGAGGTTGAGTTCTTCGCACGCAGCCAGAGTTCGAACCTCTAAAGGGTGTGCCGAACCTGAAATCCGATACCGTTGTCGTCATGTTTTAAAAACCTTCATTCATTTGTCGTTGGTGTTTCTCCCTTTGCCCTCATCACCTTCTCTAGGACCGCTTTTTCTTCGTTGGCCTTTCTTTTGTTCTCCGACCCTTTGTACCTCTCTGCCTGCCCACAGACCCAGTTGCTACCTGCCCGAAACTCCCCCCGGACCCGAACTGGGCTGTCGTTACCGATGGGTCCAGATCATCCCCAAACACTCCTAAAACATCTTTGGTTTCTTATTTGGAATCCCTAGCATATTTACTCTCGACTGTCTGAGTTAATCAGAGGGACCTAATAGCGCCAAACCTAGCCCCTACCACTCTCTCCTTGTCACTATTTAAGCAGTGTAATCGGACAAATCCCTAATTTCTAGGGATCCTCCTAGCCGCCGCCACTCCTCCTGTCTCATATTCCTCAAGATCCATCCCGCATCCACCTTGGTTTCAGCCACCAGCCAACCAGCACCCACCTCTCTGCTCTCTCGTGGCCGCAGCATGATACATCTCCAACGTATCTATAATTTTTTATTGTTCCATGCTATTATATTATCTGTTTTGGATGTTTTATATGCATTAATATGCTATTTTACATTATTTTGGGACTAACCTATTAACCCAGAGCCCAATGTCATTTCTTGTTTTTTCTCCTTGTTTTTGAGTTTATAGAAAAGGAATACCAACCGGAGTCCAAACGAAATAAAACCTTCGTGATTATTTTTCTTGGACCATAAGACAATCAGGAGACTTGGAGATGAATTTAGAAGAGCCACGAGGCAGCCACAAGGACGAAGGGCGCGCCTAGGGGGGTAGGGCACGCCCCCACTCTTGTGGGCCCCTCATGCACTCCCTAGCCTAATTTCCGCGCCTATATATTCCCATATATCCCCAAACCAACAGGGGCATCCACGAAAACACTTTTCCGCTGCCGCAACCTTCTGTACCCGTGAGATCCCATCTAGAGGCCTTTTCCTTCATCCTGTCGGAGGGGGATTCAATCACGGAGGGCTTCTACATCAACTCTTTTGCCCTTCTGATGAAGCGTGAGTAGTTTACCTCAGACCTATGGGTCCATAGCTAGTAGCTAGATGGCTTCTTCTCTCTCTCTTTGATTTTCAATACCATGTTCTTGGAGATCTATTCGATGTAATACTCTTTTGTGGCGTGTTTGCTGATATCCAATGAATTGTGGATTTATGATCAGCTTATATATGAACATTATTTGAATCTCCTCTGAATTCTTTTATGCATGATTTTATATCTTTGTAACTCTCTTCGAACTATCGGTCTGGTTTGGTCAACTAGATTGATTTTTCTTGCAATGGGAGAAGTGCTTAGCTTTGGTTCAACCTTGCAGTGTCCTTTCCTAGTGACAGTAGGGGCATCAAGGCACGTATTGTATTGTTGCCATCGAGGATAAAAAGATGGGGTTTTCATCATATTGCTTGAGTTAATTCCTCTACATCATGTCATCTTGCTTAATGCGTTACTCCGTTCTTTATGAACTTAATACTCTATATCTGTGCTGGATAGCGGTCGATGTGTGGATTAATAGTAGTATATACAGAATCATTTCGGTCTACTTGACACAAATGTGATGCCTATATTCATGATCATTGCCTTAGATATCGTCATAACTTTGCGCTTTCCAATCAATTGCTCGGCAGTAATTTGTTCGCACACCGTATTATTTGCTATCTTGAGAGAAGCCTCTAGTGAAACCTATGCCCCCCCGGTCTATTTTCCATCATACAAGTTCTATTTTCCATCATATAAGTTTCCGATCTATAATTTTAGTTTGCGGTTTACTCTTTTTGCAATCTTTTACTTTCCGATCTATAAACCAAAATATTTACTTTACCTTTATCTATCTCTATCAGATCTCACTTTTGCAAGTAACCGTGAAGGGATTGACAACCCCTTTATCGTGTTGGGTGCAAGTTGTTTGTTTGTTTGTGTAGGTATTCGGTGACTTGTGCGTTGTCTCCTACTAGATTGATACCTTGATTCTCAAACTGTGGGAAATACTTATCTCTACTTTGCTGGATCACCCTTTCCTCTTCAAGGGAAAAACCAACGCAAGTTCAAGAAGTAGCACAGCTCCACACCCCCTCCGCGGTTGGGCCCGAGAAGGAGCTCCCCGAGTTGGTGCTCGTCTACAAACAGACCCGACGCCGCCCGTCCAGTGCATCCCCGACAACCTACAAGACCAGGCACCATCTCCCCGATGCCTCCTCCTTCCCATGTCTATTCCCTTTGGATCCCTCTCTCTTTCACTCCGTTTCCTCTCTCTCTCACTCTGGTTCACAGGAACGTCACCATGGCCGCCGCGTCGAATTTGCCACCACAAAAGTCCCCACCGCAGCCAGATCCGTGCCCTCCCTCCATTCATGCGCCCTCCTCCTCCTCGTCCTCCATCATCTGGAATCATCGGTTGCTCGCACCAAGTCCACCTTCTTCCTCTGCATCCCCTCCAATGAGCAGTAGCCACTGCCAGCCTTTAACACCGTCTGTGCCCTTCCCCGCTTCAGATCCAACTGGATCCGCTTCCTCCTCAAGCCACAGCCCTTCATAGCCGGATGTCGCCACCGCGTTGCCGTTCCACGCCCATAGCTCCGCCCAGCTGTCGTCGTCCTGCTTCTTCCTGATGGGTTCGAGTGGGAGGTCGACGACCACGCCGGAGCCGCCTCGCGTTACCGCCCGTTCGTAGCGCACGTGCCTCGCCCTGCCGCATGAGCCACCGCATCACCCAGCCAAGGCCCAGCTCCCCCGTGCCGCTGCTCAGCCTTATGCCTTCACCGACCTGGGCTCGTCCCAATGGTGAGTAGCCCAGTTCGATCCAGATTTCGGCTGGATACATGTTTTTTTCCACATGATGGATTTATCCATTTATCTGTAGAAAACTTGTTTTACAGATTACACCCTCAAGTTCATGCATTTAATAACTAAACAACCGTGCATCGGATTAAATTAAATTTATATGTAAAATGCTTAGAATTTCAACTAGTTTCATAATTTGCAACTTTCATCCATGTTTAAAATGTTTGAACTTGCTATTTGTTTAAATTTGCATAAATGAAATGCTAAAATGATTTATTCCATAACTTAATAACCGTAGCTCAGAATTAAATAAACTTTATATGTAAATGGGGTGGAAAATGCATAGATTAACATGGCACACTTACTTTTGCGGTTTAACAACTCTAAAATATGGTTTAGGCAGAACATGACCAAATCGAAAATATGCACATGGAGATTTTCCGGAATTGTTGTTTGTTGTTTACGGCCTCATTTAAACTTGCCTAAATAGCTAGTTTACTTATGCTTCACCCCTTGCCATGTTAAGAACATTTAAACTTGTTGGGTTCTTAACGAGAGTAAACTAAATAGTTGAATGTGGGGGTTCGTCAACATGCAACTCGTTGCATATTGAGCTCCACTTAATTGGTAGTATTGTTTGTTGAACTTTGCCATGCCATGCCTATTTAAACCAGACATGCATCATATTTTCTTGTGCATCATGCCATGTTAGTCTTGTTGGTTCACCCTATTGATTGCTTCTTTCGAGTGTTGCTTCTTCTCGATAGTTCTGGTAATGTTGCGATTGTGAGGATTCGTTCGACTACGTCCGCTCATCTACTTCATGGACTCAATATTCTTCCTAGCGGGATTTCAGGTAGGATGACCGTTACCACTACTATCTTTGCCAGCTACTTGTCTCAATGCTATTACTATGTCATGCTACCTAACACTTGTTTATCAAGCCTCCCAAATTGCCATGATAAGCCTCTAACCTTTTTCACCATCCCAACAAATAGTTGTTTGGCTATGTTACCGCTTTGCTCAGCCCCTCTTATAGCGTTGCTAGTTGCAGGTGTAGTTTCAGTTTGTTCCATGTTGGGACATGGATATCATGGTATATCACAATATCTCTTATTTAATTAATGCATCTATATACTTGGCAAAGGGTGGAAGGCTTGGCCTTTTGCTAGGTGTTTTGTTCCACTCTCGCCTCTTTAGTTCCCATCATACCGATGTTATGTTCCTTGATTTTTCGTTACTAACACGATTGAGGTTTATGCCCCCCCCTTGACAGTTTGCTTTGAATAAAACTCTTCCAGCAAGGCCCAACTTTGGTTTTACCATTTGCCTAATAACAACCAAAATTTTCATAGGGACTTTCCGGACCCCAAGGATAATTAATCAACAACCCGGGCCAGTGCTCCTCATGAGTGTTGGTCTAAAACGGGCGGCCTACAAGGCCACCATGATAAAACTCGAGGATTGGTTTTACTCATAGCTTGTCCCATCTGATTGTGGCCTGAGACGATATACGCACGGCTCCTATTAGGGTGTCGGCACATGAGGAGGTCTTACTAGTTTTGTTTTACCATTGTCGAAATGTCTTGTGAACCGGGATTGTTCCGGAATGGAGGATTTTCCTCCGTGGATCGTTAGAGTTTGTGATGGACTAAGTTGGGACAGCCATGCAGGGTTTAATGTTTTCGAGAGCCGTGCCCAAGGTTATGTGGCAGATTGGAAATTTATAATATCCGGTTGTAGGGAACTTGACACCATATCCAAATTAAAATACACCAACCGCGTGTGTAACCGTGACTGTCTCTTTTTGAGCAAGTTCAGGAAGAGAACACAATGGGGTTATGTATGACTCGTAAGTAGTTCAGGATCACTTATTGATCATTACTAGTTTGCATCCGTCATGTGTAGTTTATCTTCTTATTCTTGTACTCGTAAGTTAGCCACCACACAATGCTTAGTGCCTGTTGCAACCTCACCACTTATCCATTCCATACCCATTAAGCTTTGTTAGTCTTGATACCCATGGCTGTGGGATTGCTGAGTCCTCGTGGCTCACATATTACTACAACAACAATTGCAGGTACAGGTAATGTGATGATCTAATGTAAGAGGATGCTTGATCTATTTGGAGTTCTTCTTGCTTCTTCTTCTTCTTCTTTGATCAAGGGATATGTTCTGGATCAAGAGCCTGGGATTAGGAGGGTGGATGTCGTTCTCCTTTTCGTTTGATTTCTTTCGTAGTCAGATCCTGCTCTTCTGATGATGATTGCTATGTATTTATGAACTATTGTACTAATGTTGTAGTTTGTGGTGAGTGTAAGCCTTTATCTTGTATTCTCATCTATTTAGTACATGGTATGTTGTAATGATATCCACCTTGCTAAGCGCTCAACATGCGGTTGTGCCCTAATCATGAGTTCATCACGTCATTGGGATAGAATCGCATCTTGGGCGCTACAAGTTGGTATTAGAGCCTTACCGACCATAGGAGCCCCCTTGATTGATCGAACCGCTGCCGTTGTTGAGGCTAGAAAAAAAACTATTATGAGTCTACCACTACAGGAATCATGAACTTTGCCGTCAGCCATGGCGGACGGCAAAGGCACACATGGAGGACGACAAAGACCTTTGCCGTCATGAGCTGATGACAACACGTCTAGCTGAACAGGCTACGACAAAGGCTTCTTTGTGGGCTGCTGGCGGACGGCAAAGATACAAAGGTCTTTGCCGTCCGCCAGCTAACGGCAAAGAGCCTGGACGGCACACGTGTCATCTTAGGTCCGTTAAGGGGTTACCGCGTGCATTGCCACCGACTGGCAAATGACAAAGACCTTTGTATCTTTGTCGTCAGCCAGTGGATAACAAATGACATTGAATCATTGCCGTCGGCCAGTGGACGGACAAGCGTGCCACGTGGCAGCACCTAGGGGGCTGGCCTATCTGGTAGCTTTGCTATCAGCTGGCTGACTACAAATATTAAACGTTCTTCGCCGTCCGCTGGCTGACGGCAAAGCAACAAAATAGGCAGCCTACAGCCCCAGGTTGCACAGGTAACTAACACATGGCATGTTTGTCGTCCGCTAGCTGATGGAAAAGCTCTTTGTCGTGCGTCAGCGGACGACGAAGAGTGTAGATAGCCCCTGTTTTTTCTGGAAATAATTCAATTTGACATAATTTCACATATATATACACACACATATGAAAATACTTTTGACAATCATATCCCTGCCATATGGATATGATCATCCAACACATATACATAGCAACTGGTTTCATCCAACACATGTACATATCCAACATATACAACAACAAGCATACAATGGTTTCATCCATACATACATATGTAGGTAGCAAGTTTGACATTGTTCATCGTACAAAATCAAAACAAGAAGGAAGGATAAATGAGAAGAGTAGACTCCATCAACGCAAGCTTCCTCATCTAAAGAAAATGTGCAAATTAAAAAAAACAAGTTAGAAGAAGAATACTATCTAGAAAAAGAAGAAGAAGTAGTAGTAGAAGAAGAAGAAGAAGAGGAAGAAAAGGAAGAAGAAGAAGATTTTTTCTTCTCTTTCTTTTTCTCCTCTTCTCTATTTTATCTTCTTCCTCTAACTAAGGTAGGTAAAAATGCCATTTTATTGCTAAGCTAGGTAAAAATGCTAAGTGTAGGTCATTTTAGAGCTAAGCTAGGTAAATAGGTCATTTTGGAGCTTACTAAGGTTATTATGTCATTTTCGAGGAAAGTAAGGTAAGTCTATATCATTTTGGAGGTAACAAAGATTATCATGACATTTTCAGGAAAGAAAGCTAAGTATAGCTCATTTTTTGTCAAACTTAGGTAGTTCTGCCATTAGGAGGAAAGTAAGCTAAGTATGCATTTTTAAGCAAAAACACTAGAGAAAACTTACCCTCATCACAACAAATGCGATGAAGATCGCAACTAAGGTAAAGATTGATCCAACGGCATAGTGATACCAAGCCTCATTATCAATGGCATATTTTCTAATCTTCTTAAGCTTTAGGCGCATTGCATCCATCTTCAAGCACATTGCATTCATCTTCATCTTGTGATCATCAACGACATCGGCGACATACAACTCCAATGTCATCTTCTCTTATTCAATTCTTTTAATTTTTTCCTTCAAATACTCATTTTCTTTTTCAACTAAATTTGACTTCTCAACAAGAGGGTCGGTTTCAAATTCTGGTTCACATACCTCCTAGATTAAAATATCTCTATGTCAACTTGATGGCCATAATTGTCATAAATGAGAAATGCAACAAATAGTTATGGAAGAGAATTTACCACATCTGAATCATAAAGTGGGCGAGGGCCGATGGGGACGCACAGCAAGACCATGGCACTATGTATAAGAAACAATCATACAAAGTAAGAAAAATATACAAGTAACTATATAAATCATACAATCATACAAGTACTATATAAATCAAGTACAACATAAAAATTGAATACCTAGTCATAATCTGGTTCAATGAATGCTTTGGGATTTATAAATGCATCATCATCACTATCAGTAATGACATGATCATCATCATCATTAATAAATGCATCATCATCATGTGGAAGGCCACCTCTACGTAATCTGTTAAGCATTGACAGGTCATCCGCAGCAGTAACCTCTTCTAGTTCAGGATCTTCTTGTTTCGGCTGAGGGGTGAAGTCAGGTTCACTGTTGCTGTCTACTTCAATGTTCTAGAGTGAAGTAGAGCGGTTCTTGAAACGTTTTTTGGAAAGACGCATTTCTTGGAAGATTCTCCTTCATATATGTTTGGGTTAATGTGAGGTGCATAATCATCTTCATTGGGGGGAATGGTCTAACATGTGGCGGCACTTCATAAACGACATCCCAACCTTTGAGATTAGGATCACTTTGACAGGCCCACGGTAGATAGAAAACTTGGGCAGCCTGTTGGGCCATAATTTAGACATCGGAAACATCCAAATGGGTGCTTTGATTGATTTCCACTAGCCCTATATGTTCATCAGTCCTTCTAGTCTCCTTCGGTTGGAACCAATAACATTTGAAGACTACAACATTTGGTCGGTTTGCACCATAGAATTGAAGTTCATAAATTTCTTCAACTCTTCCATAATACTCGGTATCTCCTTCGCCGATAGCAGAGACACAACAACTTGTAGACTTTTGATTGGCCATAGATAACTCTTTGCCATAGGTACGAAAGCGATACCCATTGATGTCGTATTTGTCAAATGAACGGACCTAATATTCAAAACCATTAGCAACTTGTCTCAGTTCGGCGTCCATAAGCTCTGAATTAGCCTACAAGTTTAATACGAAAGGGATTATTGCATTAGCCACAAATGAGACAAAGAAATGAAATTGTCTAATGGAAATTACCGTTTGTTTGAACCAAGAGATGAAACCGGGATAGCCGCGTCCATGCTTTGCCAGAAGCTCATACTCTTCAACGGAATGCTTTTGGATCACTGCTCTATACGAGAATATGGCGACGTATCGACTGTATCAAATTTATCTGGGAATAAGAGTAGTGCAAAGGAATTAGAAGTTGCGGAACAATGTACGGAGAACTTACTCGATGTACGGCCGCAGTTCTGTTAGGTTGGTGAAGATATACAACGAAATGATATGCCATTCTTCGGAATCCAATGTTCAGGAATTAAAAGCACCGGCTGGTGTGAGATCCCCTTTGAATAGGATGAGGTTGGATCCACCCTTTTTAGGTTTGTCAGCACTGTACCGAGGCTCCGGATTATGCAAATGGCGATTTTTGGCTTCATAGTGTGTTGTCATGAAGTTTGCCGCCTTCTCAATAATGAATGCCTCAGCCATCGATGCTTCAATTCTACGTTTATTTTTACATTTTGCTCGTAGCCTATTCTGCATCCTCTCAGTGGCATAGCACCAACGATTTTGCACAACCCCCCCAATCTTGCCTCGGTTGGGAGATGCAAAATCAAGTTCTGCATTGGATTAAAGAAGCCCGATGGAAAGATCTTCTCTAACTGGCAGATCAACTCCGGCGCCAACTCTTCCATTTCTTCTAGCAGGCCAGTCGATAGTTCTTTCGCACAGAGAACACAGAAGAAATAGCTCAGCTCTGCCAGTACTAGCCATTCATCCTCCGGGATGAAGCCATGCAACATCATCGGCATTACCCGCTCAATCCATATGTGCCAATCATGACTCTTGAGACCAAATATCTTCAATTTATCAAGACTGGCTCCCCTCTTTAGATTCACTGCATACCCATCGGGGAATATCAACTGTTGTTGCACCCACAAGATAATTTTCCTCATAGCTGGCCTTCCAAGATTGAACCATGCCTTTGGCTTCGTCCAGTTCTGCTTCCTTTCGGTTCTTTCATGTTTTGTAATGGCCTATCACATAGCGCCTCCAAATCGACTCTAGCCTTAGTATTATCCTTTGATTTCCCATCTATGCTGAACAATGTACTAAAAAGTGCCTCAGCGATATTCTTCTCAGTGTGCATCACATTGATGTTGTGTGGGAAAAGGAGGTCATTGAAGTAAGGCAGATCCCACAAGCATGTCTTGTGAGTCCAGGCGTGTTTCGAATTATACCGCTTGAAAAATCCTGGATGCTCTGGATCTGGACCGAGAGCGTTTAACTGTTCTAGTGTCTCTTGGCCTGTCAACGCAGGTGGTGCAGAGTTTTTGACAACTCTACCTGTGATGAATTTCTTCTTGTCTTTCCTGAACTTATGGCTAGGATCCAAGAACTGTCAATGCATGTCAAAGCAAGAAAACTTGCGACCGACCTGAAGCCAATGAAACTCAAGAGCTCCCTTGCATTTGGGGCATGGGAACCTTCCATGCACACACCAGCCAACGAATAGCGCATACGCCGACAAGTCATGCGTTGAGTACATGTACCAGACACGCATTATGAAGTTCCATTTGCTAAAGGCATCGTATGTCTTGAACCCATTATCCAAGGCTTCTTGCAATTCGTCCTTCAGCGACTGCATGTACAAATTCATATTCTTCCCCGGATAGTTGGGCCCTGGAATTATCAACGTCAGGAAAATGTTCTTTCTTTGCATAATCTGTTCGGGGGGGCGGGTGAGATTGAGTGGAAAGACAAATACGGGCCAACAACTGTATTGGGCTGCCGTCAGACCAAACACACTGATCCCAACCATGCTGATGCTGACTCGAGGATGCCTTGGATCTGCCGCTTTGTCATCATGTAATGCATCGAAGCTCTTCCATGCTTCACCATCCGATGTGTGCACCATCATCAGCTTCCCATCTGCATCTAGTTGGGTTCTTTTGCCCATTTTATGCCATATCATCGGTCTTGCCGTCTCTTTGACTATCAAAAGATGTTGATGTCTTGGTACGATTGGCATATACCGAAGAACATTAACGGGGATTTTGGTCTGCGTCTTCTCACCCATACCGTTGTCTACCACAACATACCTGGATGACTTGAAAATGGGACAATAGTTCAAGTCCGCATACTGAAGCCTAAGTAAGACACATCCTGTCTCACAGGCATGTATCTTCTCATAGGGCATCTTAAGAGCACAGAGAATTTTGTCTGACTGGTACATGTTTGCAGGTAGTACATGGCCTTTGGGTAGAAAACGTCCAAATATTGTCGCCATAACATTCTCTGCCCAAGTTGAATTGGGCCTCCAAAGCCATTATTTGTGAGATCGCATCCAGCTGACAAAGCTCGGTGTGCTCATGGAGAGGACGTTTTGAAGACTCCAACATTTCATTGAAGGCTTTTGTAGATTCCTCCATCTCATCGTCCGAGTCCCGAGCATCATCAAAGTCTTGCACCATGTCTTGCATCCCGGTACAATGCTCGTCGGTGCGACGAAGAAGCACCTCAGCTTTGGCACGTTGGGCAGACTCGCCATGAATTGTCCACACCGTATAATCTGGCGTAAAACCCCACTTCTGCAGGTGTTTTCCCATTTCATCCTCTGTCCTCTTGTGCCAATTGTTGCACCCGGCGCAGGGGCACCATGTTATCCTCTGGCCATTTGCAAATGCGGCTCTCAGAAACCCCTTGGTTTTTGTTAACCATTCAGTGGTCATGGCTTTCTGACTAGTGTGACCGGTGTACATCCACGCACGATCAGTCATCTTGCCTAGCTAATGGACACATAAGATATATATATATATATATATATATATATATATATATATATATATCAGCATGTATATATTCATCAGTTAAAGGAGTTTGTCACTTTTATTACGTCCATGCAACCTAGATGCTAATAGGTAAATATAGGTCCTAATCCCACCCGAGTATGTGTAGATTGGGTTCGTTTTCCCATGCACTGCTCCGGATCCGATGTTCAACGGGTAACCTGCTCTGGAAGAGCGGGTTAGGGGTTCCTTGGCATTTATAGAACCCTAAATAGCAACTACCATCGGTGCAAGGTACATGAGGTGGTCGGCGTTGAACACTAGATCCACGTCCCACAAGTGACGCCGGCGCCCGGCATCCCGCAACAATAGTTCTGGTGGCCGATGACGGTCGAACACCTTCGCAAATTTGTTTGGCAGCCTCTATGATGAGGATTAAATCCAAGTTTTGAAAATTCAAACAACCATACTGACTTGAGTCAGTTTGGGTATTTCAAGTTTCAACACTTAGCTTTCAATCGTCATCTCTGAGGCTGCTAGACAAATTCACAATGGTGTTCGACCCCAGTGTCACTTGTGGGACATGGATGTAGTATTCGACACCGACGACCACATGTACCTCGCACTGACGATACTTGCTATTTAGGGTACCATCGACACCGAGGAATCCCCTAACCCACTCGTCCTCGGGTAAACTAAATTATCATGCATTGAATAAGCAAAACTACATCATCTGTTGCGTCCGTACATCATCGAATATTATCACTAATACATCTTAAATAGTATCATACATATAGCATCGCTAATACAGCGAGAACCATAGCGAATGACGGGTATCGGCGTAGGCGGTGGATACCCAAAGAGAAGTAACCATCACAGGATCATAGCTCCAATGAGATCCCTGAAGAACCTGCCAGGTATTGTCCAACCTGCCCTCCAACACAACCATGTAGCGATGGACGTGCTCGTCCTCCTCGCTGACACGGTGACATGCCACCTCCGCGGTGTCCGAAAGCCTCGGCACCGTCACTGGCCCATGCGACCGCCACCAAACAAGGTTCGGGTAAACGACGGGTTGACTCCTCACCAACCTGCACCCCCCGAAAGGTAGAACCTCCCAGTACCAGCTCGGCGGAGCCCAGTATCGGACATGGCCCCTCTGATCAAGTAGGCCTCCTTCGCCGAGTCGACGATGAGGATGCGGGATAGGCATCGTCGACGTTGAAGCGGGAATAAATGCTTGAACTAACAAATAACAATAAATTTCACATGTTCAAAATAAACCAGAAACTTAACCTAAAGTAAACTAAACTGAACCTAAACTAAAATAACTAAACCTAAACTAAATCTAAACTAAACTAACTAAACTAAACATAAATTAAACAAGAAACTTAACCTAACCTAAACTAAGCCTAAAGTAAACTAACTAAACTAAACTAAATTATACTAAACTTAATTAAACTAAATATAAAAAACAGAAAAAATGAAAATATCTCACCTTTGAGCGGCCGGGGCGGCGAGGTGCCGCGGTGGGGTGGCGACTCGGCGTAGCGGCGCGACAACTCAGCGCGGCGGAGCAG
Source organism: Triticum aestivum (assembly GCF_018294505.1). NCBI lineage: Eukaryota > Viridiplantae > Streptophyta > Magnoliopsida > Poales > Poaceae > Triticum > Triticum aestivum. The sequence continues at coordinate 310,092,164 of NC_057803.1, forward strand.
CAAGGCGACACGTCGGGGAGGTCCAGCGGGGCGGCCGGGGCGGGCCGGCGCGGAGGGGCGGGGCGGCCGAGGCGGAGCCGGTGCGGCCTGTCGGGGCAGCCAGGGAAGCGGGCTGCCGGGGCGGGGCAGGGCGGCCGGGGCGATGACGCGGGGTAGGGCGGGGTGGCGGCGACGGGGGTGGCCGGGGCGTGGCGGCGGCGTCGGGGCGGCCGGGGCGGGGCGGTGGCGCGGGGTTAGGATGAGGGGAGAGGGAGAGAAAGGGGCAGGGCGCAAGGGTGTTCTGATATATATTGGGCTAGGCTCTTTGCCGTCCGCTAGCTGACGGCAAAGAGCCTAGTTACCGGACGTTAGAACTGCCACTTTCTTTGCCGCCAGCTAGCCGACAACAAAAGGAAGTGTGTCAGCTGCCCCCCTATCGGCCCACCCTGCCTCTTTGCCGCCCGCTAGCGGACGACAAAGGTTCTATGACATCAGCTAGCTGGCGGCAAAGATGGAGCTGATGACAAACACTTTCTTTGCCGTCAGCTGCTTCTTTACTTTCAGGTTTCCTCAAGCTGATGGCAAAGACCCTCTTCGCCATCAGCTAGCTGACGACAAAGAAGTGGCTGACGGCAAAGTTCCTGATTCCAGTAGTGTACCCATATATCGGAGAGTAGGAATTCTTTTACTCCTTATCCCCTTCGTCGCTCTGGTGAGGAATCGTGTCGTAGGTGTTTTGTTTCCATTACTCTCCTTTTTCACTCAATTTTTTTAGGATCACGCGAGTATTGTGGAATCGATCCAATATCATAGTGATGGGAACTCTGTTCTTGGTGCCTCCTGTCATTTAGGAGTTGTGGTAGTGTCCCAGGGAGTTGAACTCCAAGGTGTTTTCATCACAGTGCTTATTGTTTCAGTTCCGAAATACTAGAGGACGCCGACATCGAAAGCGCTTCTATACTCTTTGTGGTGAGAGTAGTTTGGCACCACCCAGTACTAGGGAGAGTGATCAGATGTATTGCCATAGCTAGTTGTAACACCCACGATGCGGCTATATCTCCCACGTGTCGGAGCACGACTTAGAGGCATAACCGCATTGTAGGCATGTCGCAAGAGGGGTAATCTTTACACGTCCTATGTACTGAATAAGAAAGAGATACAGAGTTGGCTTACAATCGCCACTTCACACAATACATAAATATAGCATTACATCATCCAGAATACAATCAGGGTCCGACTACGGAACCAAATAAAGAAAGACAACCCCTAATGCATAGATCCCCGATCGCCCCGACTGGGCTCCTCTACTGATGAACTAGAAACGAAACAATACTACGCTCAAGATCTTCATCGAGCTCCTCCTTGAGCTCGGTTGCGTCACCTGCACGGTTATCATCGGCACCTAAAACTGTTTGAAGTAATCTGTGAGTCACAGGGACTCAGCAATCTCACACCCTCGCGATCAAGACTATTTAAGCTTATGGGTAGGGAAAAGGTAGTGAGGTGGAGCTGTAGCAACCACTAAGCATATATGGTAGCTACCTTACGCAAATGAGTGCGAGAAGAGAAGCAAAGCATGGTCGTGACCTAGAAGTGATCAAGAAGTGATCCTAAAACTACTAACGTACAAGCATAACACAAGAACCGTGTTCACTTCGCGGACTCCGCCAAGAAGAGACCATCACGGCTACACACGTAGTTGATGCATTTTAATTAAGTTAAGTGTCAAGTTCTCTACAATCGGATATTAACAAATTCCCATCTACCCATAACCACGGGCACGGCTTTCGAAAGTTAAAAACCCTGCATGGTGTCCCAACTTAGCCCATCACAAGCTCTCACGGTCAACGAAGGATATTCCTTCTCCTAGGAAGACCCGATCAGACTTGGAATCCCGGTTACAAGACATTTCGACAATGGTAAAACAAGACCAGCAAAGCCGCCCGGATTTGCCGACTAATCCCGATAGGAGCTGCACATATCTCGTTCTCAGGGCACACCGGATAGGTCAAGCTACGAGTAAAACCAACCCTCGAGTTGCCCTGAGGTGGACTGCAGGCTCCCCGGTTCGGACCAACACTTAGACAAGCACTAGCCCGGGGTGGTTAAAATAAAGATGACCCTTGGGTTGGCCGAACAAAGGGAAGGGTAATAGGTTGTTAGGCAAATCTAAAACCAAGGTTGGGCCTTGCTGGAGGAGTTTTATTCAAAGCGAACTGTCAAGGGGTTCCCATAACACCCAACCGCGTAAGGAACGCAAAATCAAGGAACATAACACCGGTATGACGGAAACTAGGGCCGCAAGAGTGGAACAACACAACAGGCATAAGGCCGAGCCTTCCACCCTTTACCAAGTATATAGATGCATTCAATAAAATAATAGATATCGTGATATCCCAACATATAACCATGTTCCAACATGGAACAAACTCCATCTTCACCTGCAACTAGCAACGCTATAAGAGGGGCTGAGCAAAGCGGTAACATAGCCAAACAACGGTTTGCTAGGACAAGGTGGGTTGGAGGTTTGACATGGAAATATGGGAGGCATAATAAAGCAAGTGTTAGGTATCGTGGCATAGCAATAGATCGAGCAACTAGCAAGCAAAGATAGAAGTGATTTCGAGGGTATGATCATCTTGCCTGCCAAGTTCTCAGAGTTGACGAAAGCTTGATCCTCGAAAATGTACTCAACAGGTTCCTCGATCACGAACTCATCTCCCGGCTCTACCCAAGGCAAGAACACAAGCAACGGAAACCTCAATCAACCACGGTGCAATGCGCAAGCAACATGATGCAAAACATGGCATGATATGCGGGATGTGATATGCAATGCATATGCGAGCTCCGGAAGGAAAGGATTGAACCAAGCATCAACTTGTCAATCCAAGAGTGCCTCTGGAAAGATTAGATGATTTTGGTCAAAATCGATATAAAGATCACCAGCATCAGATGCACGGTTTGCAAATGGCAAGCAAAACAATAATGGCACAATTCTGCGATTAACAGCATGATGCCAACTAGAATGCAACAAGAAACTAAGCTACTGCACTCCAACGTAGCAACAAAGCACATAGCAGTGATCTACTCAAAATGTTGACAAAAGATGAACACTGAGCTACGGCTAAATCACACAATATCATGTTCAAACAAGCATGGCAAAAGTGCAAAAGGTAACAACACCTCAGACTTCGTGAAAATAACATGTCAGAAATTAACATCAGGAAGCATTGTTTAGAGAAGGATAACAACAAGCTACAGGATCAGATCATAGCAATACAAGGCATGGCCTGAATCAAATCAAAGCATATAACAAAAGTCCCTTACTGACCATAAGCCAAAAAGGATCATAAGATATGATGGCACCCATCTAAACATAGCAAGTTTCGTTAACAGATTCAGACTTAGCAGAAAACTCGACATGGCAAAAACAGAGTTATGAAGGCATGCTTGCGAGCTCGATGCACTCAACACAAGGCATTGCATGACAAACTAAGCATACTACCAGCAAGAAGACATGATCAAGAAGCTAACCATGGCAAGAAAAATCTCATAGCATGCATAGATCAACTACAACAACCTTGGCAAAATTGATTAACATGTAAACAATCTGCCAGGAACATTTTATAGAAAAAGTAGAGCAAGATTGAATCATGCTAGGGCACTCCATAAATGTAAACAGGGACATGGATGGATAGAGCATAACCATATGTCAAGATGATCCTTACTGAACATAGTCCAATGGATCTCTCTGTAGCAACATGAACACATGGCATAAAAATAACAGCAGAGCAAAGACTTAGTGAAATTCCAAGTCTCTGAAATCAGCAATATCACAAGAGCTACTTTGCATGCTTGTGCTAGTCACCGCATTGATTTCAGGACCCCGATTCCAAGTCACATCGATCTAGCCGGTAACACCTCATATCACTTTGCGGCCTCACGCACGGTATACCCACGGGTGTCGCCTTACCATGGTCCGGGACCATTTGCGCCTTTTGGCTCATGTATATGATAGTGTCGCTAGCATCCATATGACAAAGAACCCGGGCCGACATGGCTAGTCATGAACCCAAAGCGGCACCAAGCTATGGAGACAAGCATACCTGAATCACATCGAGCATGTCGGTCAGCAGCGTGTCAATCCGGGCTGTAGCACTGGGCTAACAGGACTCCGGGAACCCGCGCTGTAGCAGGCTAGGAAGGACTTCGGATGTCACCGCGTGACATTTCCCCGAAGGGACAGAAACAGGAACGAAGTGAAACACATGCCGGCCAGTCAAGTGTCCTGAGCAGTAGTGCTGGGCTAGCAGGACTCCGGTGAACCGGGCTGTAGCGGACTACTATGGCTCATGGAAGCACTAGACTACATTTCCCCATAAGAGAGGCCGCCAAGGATAAACAACTAGATTGTTGGATCCCACACATACCAAGCATTTCAATCATACACACAATATGGTCGATATGTGTAAATACAACATGGCATCACAACATGACTCTACAACTCAAGTAGTATTCATTAGGCTCTGAGGAGCGAGATATTACAAGCATGGGTCTCATGACCCAACATTAAGAGCATACAAGCAACAAGCACATGCGGAAGCTTAACTTGTCTGAGTACAGACAACTACAAATGAAGAAGGCACAGAAGCCTGACTATCTACAAGATCCTCCCAAGGGTACAAGATCGTAGCTGAGGTAACGAGCTAAATGTCGAAGTCCATGCGGAACTACTAGTGAGACCGAAGTCTATCTGCAAAACATAAAATAGGCAAACGTGAGTAAAATGTACCCAGCAAGACTTACATGAGAACTGACTAGATATGCATCGGTATCAACAATGGGGGGGTAGTGGAGTTTAACTGCAGCAAGCCAACTTTGACTCAGTGGCTAACCTGAACTACGACTGCAAGCAACTCTTTTGAGGTGGCACACACGAGTCCACATATTCACCATACCAATACACCACTATGGATCCGCTCCCGTCTCCCTGCGAGAACGCCATCCATAGAACTCAAACTTATCTTGCGCATTTTAGAGTATCCACTTGCACTTGTCTATGAACAATGCAAGGGGTCCAAGTTTCCATATCCGAGGAATCCGGCTATTCGAATAGATAATGATAACCCTGCAGGGGTGTACTTCTTCACACATGCTCTCACCACTTACCACCATGTACACATCGTGTATCTTGGCAACCTTCAAGCGGAAGCCTGGCGAGGGAGTCGGCCACGACCTGACTAACCAACAAGTCTCTAGTCCAGGTTTATCGCCTATCCGGGTTCCATCCGCAAGGAGATCCGGCCGGGGTGTCGCTCACGGCCCCAAACGATGTGAGCAGGGTTCCCAAGCCCACCATCCGGGTGCCACTTGGTACACCGTGCCTCTGTGCCTAGTCTGTCCCAAGCCCACCTGTACCGGGTGCCACTTGGTAGACTACTAACACTACCTACAAACACCAGAAACTAGTTGCAACTCCTGGACAGAGATCAGGTTGATTAATAAGTCGAGAGAGCTTGGAGCGCCCGGAGCCCAATGTGTGGTAGTAAATGTTCATGGATCACAAACACAGAACTCAGTTCCTGAGGACAGCTACAATGAGACAACCCACCATGTACTCCTACATGGCCTCTCACTGCTACCTTTACCAAATCATATTAGTGCGGAGGACCAGCAAGGTTTCACCTAAAAAGCAAGGTTAAATTGTTCTAACATGTATGAAACTAGTACAGATGGAAAGATTGGATTTTTCTGATCATTTTTCATATATAATTTATCTTATTTGGAGTTATAGATTAATTTCTATGATTTTTCAAAGTTTTGGACATTTTCTAGAATTTACTGATTATTAATAAATCCAGAAAATGAATTACTGCGTCAGCATTGGGTCATGCTGACGTCAGCAGGTCAACAAGAGTCGTCCAGGTCAAACCTGACTAGTGGGGCCCACTGGTCAGTGACCCAGTGCTGCCTAGGTCACAGACAGGTGGGGTCGGGTCAACGCCCACATCAGCATAGTCAAAGATGACACGTGGGCCCATTGTAATTAGATTAATCCTAATCTTGCTTAGTTAGCCGGTTAGTTAGGTAGTGGGGCCCGGCTGTCTATGGGCCTGAGGGTGGTTAGTGGTGTGCTTAGGTAGCTAATGAAGTAGCCACGTCATCCCGCGGTGTTTAGCTGCCGGTGACACAAACCGCGGAGGAGACGCGTCGGGTTCGCGCTATAGGGCACCGCTTGCGACGCAGTTGGGTCCTACGGCGAGCTAGGGCTCATGCGCATCCAGCGGTGGCAGTGAGAGGGCGCGAGGTGGTCTATAGCGGCGACAGCGGCGAGCTGGGCGGCAGCCGGTGCTCGGATGTCGACGGAATCGACGACACGGCGCGCGGGGGGACCAGCGGTTTGCACCTACATGTTCTACGAGAGCTCACGAACCCAACGGAGGCACGCACGAGACCATTTGGTCACCGGAGCCTCGTCGGCGACGAGCTCGTGCAGCGGCGGCACACGGGACTCGGAGTCATCGGTGTTGTAGTGAGAAATCTACCATGGGGAGAGGGGAAGATGACGGAGGGGCTCACAGCGAGTCGGATGGGCGGCTCGTTTGGCTCGGGGAAGCGTCGGAGCGAGCGTGCGGTGAAGGGGATCTCCGGCGGACCGAGGTTGAAGAAGAGGTCGGGGGAGCTGCTGCAGGGCGCGTCCGCTCGCGTGGCTTGGCGGAGATGGCGTAGAGGTCACCTGCGGAGCTTTTTGGTGCGTCGGAGAGGTGTGTGGAGGCCGGTGGCCGCGGTGGTGCACGTCCTCGGGGACGGGCCGCTCGGGTGCGTGCGAGGAAGAGAGAGCAGAGGAGGGGGAGGGGTCTAGAGTGAGAGAGGAGGAGTGAGAGGGGGTCAGGGGGTGTCGGGGCGCTGTCTGGGCGCGACGAGGAGGAGCCAGGCAGGCAGCTGCCGGCGTGGCGCGCCATGGCACCGTGCTCGGCCTTGCCTCTGCCAGTAGGCAGAGGTTGAAGACAAAGATGCCCCTAGTGGGCTGGGCTGGTTTGTTGGGCTGCCAGGTAAGACGGCCCAGGTGAGTCCTCCTCCTCTCTCTCTCTCTTTCTAATTCTGTTTCCGTTTTCTATTTATTTTGATTTTTTTTGAATTAGTAAAAATACTAACTCATTTTGTAAAATCCTGACAATAATTGTGGGCACTATTTGAATTATTTCCAACAGCCCCCAATTGTTTTCAGAAGTATTGAAGCATTTAAAATATTTATAGACATTAAATGCTCCAATTCAAATACAATATGATTTAACTCAAAAATCCATAATTGTCCAAGAAATATGCTCATCATTTTTGGCAGAGGTTTTCACCTTTATCATAAATCATGAACATTTTCAAAGGGCATTTTGGGTTTATTGAAAATGATTTTATGTTGAACCTATTTGATTTGATCTGGTGCTAGGGTTTGATCAATCCCCATTTCAAATTCAAAAAAATTTAAACATGATGCAACACGTGACTAGCTAGCTCAGAGCATACCAGAACTAGGGATGTGACAACTCGCCCCCACTAAACAAGAATCTCGTCTTGAGATTCAAGAATTGGAGTAAGAAGACAGAGGGGTCACAAAACTATCACAATTTTCTCGATCCAACTGCCCTTCTCGAAGATACCGATATATTGCATAACATTGCTCTTGACGTCTCTGTCTTCGAGATCTTCATCCAACACGATGACGACGGAAGCAAACTCTACAGGAAACGATCTTCTCAAAGATCGAGCAACTCAAGATCAACTCATGGAGTGAGACGTTGAAACATCTCTTGGGTTGAGACACAAAACACACATCGAGAGAGATGGGAGGTAATAGATGATAGGGGTTCAAATTGGTAGGCAACAATTCCACGCTGGAGTAGGATGGTGCATGGTTTCAAAGTAGCGAGGAGGTAATTGCCGTGATTCCATAACGGGACACCTTAGGGAAATGTGACTCCTAGAGCATTTCCCTTAAGTGGAAAAAGAATTACTTTTGATACAAATATCATTGAAACTCTTTATACCAGCCTGAGGTAATCACAATCGATCGATGGAAGGGGTTCAAAAGAATGGCATACTCCGACTAGGATGGATGATGTGTACTACCTTGTTGAAGACAACGCAATGGATGATTTTTTAGCTTACCATCGGAAATGGATGGGACCCATGGTAAGTCCACTTTTGAAGATGATCCTGAACAACAACTACTGAGATGCACGCTGGGGACAAAATGCAAATGTTGGGAATGTCCCAACCATCATATATGCCTGAGATTCAGATCCGATTGGTGATAGGGTACTTCAAAATCAGCATGTCTGAAAAGAAAGTTTGCAACACAAGCCGACGAGATGGCGTTGCGAGATTCTTGAGGAATGAACTAAGATAGCAAGCTCCAAAGCATGAGCTGATTCTGCTACATATATGTGAACATGATGTCCAAGATAAGCATGATCATGTAGAAGTCCTACAACAAAACACTACCGAGTTCAGGTGGGGAACCATCATCGAGGATATCGAAGTCCTTGTATAAGTCTTGCTCTTAAGAAGGAACTTCTTCTCCTTGAACAAATCAATCAGTGGCTTGGGGTGCTAGGGAATACATATGGGGTGGAGGTAATTAATCTACCAAACCATAGTATACTTTGCACATGCATGACTGACTTGGGACGATTCCAGAGGAAGCAAAACTAACTCTCTCAAATTCATGGCGGCAACTTGCATCGAATGCACATGAATGAGAGGAAGTCACTTCTTTCATCCAAACATATACTTCATGAACGGGGCATGAAGAAAATGCTTACACAAGTTTTCAACACTAGGTTGATGTTCAACATGAATCATGGGGGAGACAAAATGCTATTGATGGGCTCAATAGCAACTCATCGGGATTTCCATATCACTGGACTTCCACCATCATGTGAACATAGTGATAGCATTGGTTAGACCAAAAGATGTAATGGTGTACGCTCGAGGGATGAACCACGAGTAAGACAACATTACGAACATCGTTGGTTCTGATTTGACTTGACGATAGCCCATTCTCAAGTCAAAGTTTTGACAAGACAATAGATCCACAACTGATCATGAGGACCAATCGATGAAGATATCATCTTTCTTGAACACACACACAACACACAAGGATATCCCTTTGGAGATGAACTAAGCGAGACAAGCTTTCATCTTCGAACTCTCCAAGTTGTTCTCTAGCTCAACCAACTAGCTCAGGGATATCCTACACAGGTTCTTGGAGAAGGGTGGTTTATAAGAAAACCAACTTGATCGTGAGCTCAACATAACGGTCAGGGGGAAACCTGGTGATACTTCCGAGAAGATAATCGGAAAATTACGAACCACCAATATGTTACTAAGCTCGAGAACAATCATGCTTTTCAGATAAGATGATATGATCAAAAGAGCAAGGGATTCAATCCTAACTCAAAGATCGAAGAGTGCACCAGAAATAAGAACAAGGTAGCACGATCAATCCTAGAATAGTGTTTCGATAACCAACACGCTAAGAATGATATTAGTGTCCATTAACTACCAAGCAACACGGTTTCTAGGAGTATTGATTTCACACATCATGGTTCACTTGCCGGCATTCCGGTTGCGGCAACACGGGACCAAGGAATGAAAAATGATGGCAAGAAGTATCACTGCGTCAAAATTCATAAGAGATGGTGCAATTCCTATGATATTCTTGACATGAAGATGGTAACACTTCAAGGTAGAACGGAGCAAAAGCTGGATTGACATTTTTATTGCGGAATACAATTGCTTTGACCCAACCCTAGATATGGATGAGGTTCTGGAGTTTTTTTCTCCTAGTCATTCTGAACTAGGATGGCTTGACGGACCACAAGAACAATAAGCACCGATGAACGAATGCTCACATACTCTTGACTATCAATTGATAGATGAAGGTCGGAATATAACTGAAGGGGGACAACTCAAAGAACATATATCTTTCTGAGTTGTGGATGCATAGATTAGTATGTCGAACCAAGTTCAACATGTTTCTTCCGGATAACCCATGCAGAGAGGTAGGACTGACAGAGTCACAATTATGAATGGAAAACTCCTCAAGAGTACTCTGATTGTGATCTTTTGGTTCAAATAGCTTCTGCCATATTGGCTCATGGTATTGGAAGAATGATATACCACAGACCTCGAGGACTATCACAAGGTTGCTAATATCTTAAGGGAACTAGCAAATACTAACAACATGAAGTATGGTGAATGTCGGGTTCAAAATCCAGGAGTAGAATACCTACTAACTAAATAACATGACGAGATGCTTTCGAGAATGGTGGCCAGAATCATCACACTGGGAACAGAAAACATTGCTAGATTACTGAGTGGTTCTCGAAGACACCTAGGGTCATAATACTAACTCCAACATACATGTTAAGGCAACAGAGTACCTCAACACACCGATTAGTGTGATTAATCTAGCCCAAAAATACTACGGAACATGGCAGAAAGATTTGCAAGTGCATCAGACTATTTAGAAACCTGGGATGACTCGGACAACATAACGGTTGTAAATGCTCAAGAAGATTTGAGACATCCTGCAAAAATGGTGGCATAACCACTCAACATCACAAAATCAAGGTTCTGAGGCCAGCTATGAACATATGGAAGTAGTAGGAACTGAACTGAGGCTTGAACTCAACAATCCTAGGCAACTACGGTTTAGTAACACGTCATCCTTAGAGATAGAAGAGAAGCCTAGTTCTTAACCCTGTAGAAAGACAAGATGACTTAGATCAGAAGATCATGAGGATAAGGAGTAAAAAGAGCCTTACATTCCCATCCACAATCAATTCCCTTATATAACTAAAGCATTTCTAGACTCAACTTCGACCAGTTTGGCTTGATAATCCTACAGGTAGTCAGGCTCTGATACCAAAGTTGTCAGGACCCCGATTCCAAGTCACATCAATCTAGCCGGTAACACCTCATATCACTTTGCGGCCTCACGCACGGTATACCCACGGGTGTCGCCTTACCATGGCCCGGGATCGTTTGCGCCTTTTGGCTCACGTATATGATAGTGTCGCTAGCATCCATATGACAGAGAACCCGGGCCGACATGGCTAGTCATGAACCCAAAGCGGCACCAACCTATGGGGACAAGCATACCTGAATCACATCGAGCATGTCGGTCAGCAGCGTGTGAATCCGGGCTGTAGCACTGGGCTATCAGGACTCCGGAAACCCGGGCTGTAGCAGGCTAGGCAGGACTCTAGATGTCACCGCGTGACATTTCCCCAAAGGGACAGACACAAGAACGAAGTGAAACACATGCCGGCCAGTCAGGTGTCCTGAGCAGTACTGCTGGGCTAGCAGGACTCCGGTGAACCGGGCTGTAGCGGACTACTATGGCTCATGGAAGCACTAGACTACATTTCCCCATAAGAGAGGCTGCCAAGGATAAACAACTAGATTGTCAAATCCCACACATACCAAGCATTTCAATCGTACACACAATATGCTCGATATGTGTAAATACAACATGGCATCACAACATAACTCTACAACTCAAGTAGTATTCATTAGGCTCCGAGGAGCGAGATATTACAAGCATCGGTCTCATGACCCAACATTCAGAGCATACAAGCAACAAGCACATGCGGAATCTTAACTTGTCTAAGTACAGACAACTACAAATGAAGAAGGCTCAGAAGCCTGACTATCTACAAGACCCTCCCAAGGGTACAAGATCGTAGCTGAGGTAACGAGCTAAATGTCGTAGTCCATGCGGAACTACTAGTGAGACTGAAGTCTCTCTGCAAAACATAAAATAGGCAAACATGAGTACAAATGTACCCAGCAAGACTTACATGAGAACTGACTACATATGCATCGGTATCAACAATGGGGGGTAGTGGAGTTTAACTGCAGCAAGCCAGCTTTGACTCAGTGGCTAACCTGAACTACGACTGCAAGCAACTCTTTTGAGGTGGCGCACACGAGTCCACATATTTAGTTCAGTAGTTCACTAAATATAACCTATATTTGGTTTTTGAATTGAGTTTGGGAGAGCATGAGATTTGTGTACATTTTCTTGAAGTCTCAAACACTAGGAGATGCAACATTGAAGTGGTTCGATTGTGCCCAAGTGGCCTTTTGTTGTTTCCAGGGAATGAAGCCGAGTGGCCTATTTTTTGCCGTAATGTTGATTCATTTTTGTTCCGGCAAATTTCAGGTGCTCGATTTGTCCATTTGTTAGCAAAGGTCGTGCAGAAATTTTCCATGAATTTTGGCATGACTTGTGCTACAAACTAGGACATATCGAGTGCCCGGGATTGGCTGCACCGGGAAGGAATCAACGTTCCTGCAAAACATAGGTCTTTTTATGTCATTATTCATTTCATTAGGTCTAGAATTAATTGACTAGATTTATTCGTAGGAAACAAGGCTAGCAACAATGAAGGACAGGGTTCTGGTGATTACGACGACGTCTACCTGGCGACAAACGAATTTTTGAGCCTTGTCGACGATCAACGGTTGTTGTTGCTGGGCCCACCCATCACATCGGAGACTGAGACCGACATCGAGACCGGCGCCGAGACTGGCACTGACACTGGTGGAGCCGGTATAGAACTGAAACCAAGGAGGCAACGACATCTAAACCAGCTCATCACTACTAGAGTGGTGGTCACGGAGCTGGACGACGACAATTTTGAGCCAAAAGAGCCTAAGGAAGCGCGATCGTGCTACGGGAATCAAATAGGCTGCATTGTACGGACAACCGCCACCATCAATGATGAGAAACTAAAGAAGATATAAAATATGAGGCCCTCCCTCCTAAAGAAGCTGCACCAGGTATTCTTGTTTCCGGGCCGGGATGAAAAGCAATATACTGGTCCATATAAAGACACGGCAACAAAGAAGATAAACAAACGTGCGATGCGTTGGCCGCTTGGAAAGCAAGGGTGAAACATCGGATCATCAACAAAAAGAAACCCTACTCCGAGATTGTAAAGGATAGTCGATAATCACGCAAGAGCAGTTTGAAATATTCAAGGTAGCTTGCGATGCCGAAGCTTCCAAAGAAAAGTCTAAGTACATGAAGGGGCTTCAACAAAGGGACATGGGGTGCCACCACCTCAGAAGCCATGGTTACGGCGGGAAGAGGTCCATATGGGCCAAGGAGGACGTGAAACGCGAAAGTGTGGGCATTCCAGACCCCTTGGCGGAGTTCACCGTCCCGTAGGAGCGTGACTTCCTCAGGGCCCGATACCATTGGGACCCAGTCAAGAAGGATTTCGAGACGGACCCAGTCACGACGGAGTTCATGAGACTGCTGGTAATTTTAGTTTCTGAACAATTCGACTGCACGTTTAGTCATATTTGTAAACGGTCCTTGTTCCTTTTGTAGAGAGAGCAGCACAGGATTGTGGCCGAAAGCGACTTGTAGTCTGAGGCTATTGAAATGACTCCCGGTGGACACTCGGCCGTTGTATGGATGCGTGCACGGTGTTGGAGATGGCACCACATGGAAGAAGTACTACCATGAGACCATGGAGGAGAGAAAGGAAAGACGGAGGTTAACTGAAGAAAACATCGACAAGAAGGTTGAGGTTGCGGTTGAGAAGAAATCAGCTAAGACAGTCACAATAGTGGTAGCTGCCGCAAAACAGGCGATTGCAGATTTGTCTGGTGTCTTGGTTTCGGCCGTTGTCAGTTGGAATAGGGAAAATCCAAAACAAATGCAGAGGACTTTCCCCTTGAAACTTCTTCAGGAGCAACTTGACTAGTGTTGCACCTGTAGCTGCACCTGCTCCTGCACCGGCTCCCGCACCAGCTCCTGCACCGGCTCCCGCACCTGCTCACTGGAGCCCGTCCTCCGTCTCGAACATGCTCGGCGGTGCTTCATCATTGGTTGAGCTCGACACCCTCATGGTACCTGTCACACCGACCCTCTTCATTAAATGTATAATCTCCCGTTTCTGTTGCCTTTTGGATGTCTCACGTCACATACATGTGTTTGCAAGCCACGTAATCCCATGCACCATATTGTACTTCATCACCGACCAGAAGGTGGATGTGGGGAAGGCGACGATAATGAAGCCGAAGGAACAATTGTTCCACAGCCGACTGATCCCTCGTAATGCCTTCAAGGTTTTCGTGGCCAGTGTTAAACCGGGCCACGAGAATTTGGCTCCTCCGGTACTAGAGTGGGATGACGACGAGACCCCGTGGCGGCTTGGCAATTGTAAGGGGTGGGTCCTGTTGTGGCCAAAGAGTCTGCTTCATCTAGAGGCGGCCGAGGGCACACCCACGACCACGCAGCCTCAGCAAGTATGAACATCAACACACCACTTACTCAATAGCTTCGCCTGTCGTGTTGGGTGATAGCGGACGGGGTAAGGAAGAGGCTCCATTAGTTTCTGATGATGTCGCCGTAGATGAAGATGAGGATGGCGATGACACTCAACAGTATCTCAATACTAGCGCCTATGATGACGGAGGATTGATGGCTCAGGAGTATGAGTCGGTGCCTGAATTGCCGGAGGATGAACGTATTATAGACGAACTTTCGGTAGCAAAGAAGCATGGGAAGAGACCGAGGAAAGGCAACAATGTTGCTTCTATGATCCAGCCGCCTCAGCAGGCTCGGGTTCAAGACCGTATACCTATCCCCAGTGTGGCAAAATGGCATATCCCCAGTGAACTAATCCTACCTAAGGCATCAGTAGAGGCCATACACGGCGATCTAAGAAGAATTCCTGACGATGTGCCATGGAGAGAGAATTGCCTCATCACCTCTGAAAATCCAGGATACCCACTCTACGTGGTTAACGTGCCGCGGCAAAGGTCGTACGTCCACACATTCCCCGCGGAGAAGTTCTTCCATCGATTCGATTACATCTTCGACATGTTTCACTTGAAGAAGCTGGATTTTACGTTTGTCCACCTTTATTCCTTGTACACGAACTACATCATCAGGATTGAGCAGATACCTTATATCTGTGTCGCTGACCCATACTTCATGCACGAGGGATTTTTGGCAGTCTGTGCAGAGCACCATGAATACGCGAGGGACTACACCGTCGATTTCATGGTCGCTAATAAGGACAAGGAGGAGATTCTCATGCCTTATCATCCCATGTAAGTCATCCGCGCTGATATCCTTCCTTCGATTTCAATCATTCATTTTCACGGTGGAGGCTAATTAATTTGAGGTCTACTTATTTTGCGCAGTGGCGGGCGCGCCGTCCTCATCATCCTTTACCCCCTATACTCCCATGCTCTTCACTTGGACTCATCAAAGAACATGAACAAAAATGATTACACCCACATCAGGTCTATTCTCAACAGTGCTATCTTTTACTATGGCGTACGGGGTGGAGAGAAGAAGACCAGGAAGGAAAGGAACGGCAGGCCCGCCTTTGGCCATAAGACCGACTTCTGCTTCATCTAGCAACCGAGTGATACTCTTAGTGATGGATTCTATGTCATACACCACATGCTGGAGCAAAGGCGGCATCAGCAGAACCTTCGCATGTCACCTAAATCCGGCGATGCCCATATTCTGCAATGGGAAAAGAACGTAGGAGATATCCCAGATCATCAACTTAGAGCTGAGTTCTATCATATCCAACGTGAACTTGCCCAAGTCATCATGAAGGAGGTCCTCAAAAAATAGGGATGTTGTACGAGGAAGGGCAAATGTCGTGGGAGACGTCCAAACACACGTATCCGCTCAGCATCTCGACCTGAAGCCTTTCACTAAGCTCAGGGATTATCTCCCTAACTTGGATGGATGGCACTACATGTTGGAGTGATTGTTCATGTTCAACAATGTGTCAGTTTATTTCATACTTTCTGACTGATGAAACTTTGAGTTATGCACGATGAAACTTTATTTGTGATGTAATTAAACTGTCCTCCTCAACTAGCAAAGATCACTCTAGTTAGGGCATTTTGGGTACGATGAACTTTGGTATTTATGCTTATGATATGTTGCTTCTATTTTTGCGAAGTTTGTCTCTTTTCGTTGCTCAACTTTATATGTTGCATATCATCGACTCATGTGACGATGCAGGTGCATAGATCATCGATGACGAAGAAGTGCTACGCCAGGAGTACACGACAACTGGCCGGAGTGTCAGGCCCTGGTGTACCAGTTTCCGGTTTTCGAGCGACATCTAGTAGTTAGTTTAGGTTCATGCTAGTGCGAGAGAGGGATACGAACTCATGTATTGCACAGTACCGCTCTCACTCATAGTGATAGCTCTTCTCGCGTATATCATTGTTTAGATGGGTGACGATGTAGTTGCAAGTAATCGAGACTTGTATCGCTATTTTTGAGATGATAACAAGAGACCACTTTGTGTTGAATGATGATTATAAAGATGACATGATTTGATGCTATCATTACATTTGTATGTGTATGATATGCTAAAGATTATTGTATAAAGCCTGTTCAAATACAAAACAAATATGCAGATTTTTTTTAATAAAACTAACAGTAGCGAGGGGAATAAAGTTAGTAGCAGCGCGCTCTTACCAGTAGTGCGCCCTAGTTAAAAGCATTGCATCTATTAGCAGTAGTGCGTTGAACTAAAGCTCGCTGCTGCTAGCAATGTATAGCAGTAGCGTGGGGCAACGCGCATTACTGATACATGTTAGCTATTGTGTTGTATCAGTACCGCAGGACCCCGTGCTACTGATACACCAAATACATGCACTATTGCTAGGCTTTTCCATAGTAGTGTATATTCAACTAGACATACGTTCCTAGATCTTTCCTCACCACATGATGCTTGCCAAAGCAGAAAATAAAAAGGAATAGAGAGAAAACTTTAATTGTTTGCATAAAAGTAAATACATAAAAGTAAAAGATAGGCCCTTCGCAGAGGGAAGCAGAGGTTGCCATGCGCTTATTTGTTTGTAAGATCAACCACTTAATGCAAAAGAAAGTCAGTTGCATTGAGGCTTGTGATAGAGACCTTTGTTATGCAGTCTATCACTTTTATTCTTCACCATCACAAGTTCTTGCAACGCTCAATTGTTTCTTACACTAAATGATCTCACACTTTTAGAAGAAATTTTTATTGCCTTTTTTCACCGATGACAACTTACTTGAGGGATCTTGCTCAATCTCTAGGTAGGTATGGTGGACTCTTGAAAATAAGATTTGGGTTTAAGGGTTTTTGGATGCACAAACAGTACCTCTGCTTAGTGTGGAATTTTTGGCTAGCAAAGGTAGGGGCAAGCACCACATGTTAAAGGATCTATGACAAGAAGACTTCTATGTGAATATAAACAAACATGAACCTCTAGGTTGTCTTCCTTGTCCAACGTTAACAATTTTGGCATATAATATTTTGATGAAGGCTCACAATCACAAAATATTTCTAGGATAGTATATTTACATGTGAATCTTCTCTTCCCTTATTAATTCTTTCATGAGTTGCATAATTGACTAATGCTATGTTTGTCAATCTGTAATAAATTTTTCTACTTAATACTTTTCCTTATGTGGTGTCATCACCTACCATAAGATTAGCATATGGTCTTTTTCATTTATTTCCTTTCTTTCATTTATTTATTTCATTTCTTTTAATTGCAACATGAAAGTAAAGAAAGCAAAAATTCAAACTAAACTTTATTATATATCTCGCACATGATTACAAGGATAGATCACTAAGCAAACTCTCGAAAAGAAAGGATCAAAGTAAACTTTTATCCATCTAAAGCAAAACATCGAACTAAAATAAGTAAAGGCAAAAGATAGTGGGGATGATACGATACTGGGGCACCCCCCTCAAGCTTGGCGGAAGCCAAGGGGAATGCCCATACCCGATACTCAATTCTCTTTTGGTGATGAAGAAGGGATCTTGTCCTCGGGTTTCCATGGCAGAGGTCGACCATCGTAAGAGGAAGAGTGAGCCTCACGGGTCCTACAACCGGAAGCCAAACTCATAACCTTAAACCTTGCCTCATATTCAAAGACTTGGTTTTGGAGATTGTAAGTTTGGTTTTGGAGGAAGTTGAGTTGCCCGTTGTGTCGGCATTCCGAGAAAGGGGTCCCCAGACTTGCCTGCCTGCGGCCTGCGGCGTGGCTCAAAAGGGGGGCCCAGCACGGCCCATCTTCACCAACACAAACCCAAGACCCTCGCGAGGGGCCAAGCCTCGCGAGGCGGACGATGCGAAGCTTCCTCAGGCACGGCCTTGTCAGGTTGGCTCATGAGGAGGCGGAGTGATCAAGGCGGGGTACCTCACGAGGTGCCCATGACGCAAGCCATGACAACTCAGGGTGCCAGGCGGGTGCCAGCCCGCGCAGCGTCCTCCTTTCCTCTTTGGTGCAAAGGGGGCAAGCGCAGCCGCGGAGTACCGAGGCATCAGGCAAAGGTTGCCATTTCGGTGCAACGAGACCAAGACCAGGAGGACTACGAGATGGAGGTCACCGTGGAGCCCAAGACGGCGTCATCACCAGAGCTTTGCGCAGGCGAAGACTACTTTTGTCAGGATAGTTGATACTTGCTGTCCCCCTTCAAATTAGCCCGCCATTGTTGGCTCCCTTCCCGCTCAATATTTGGGGAGAGGACCGGGGCCTCTATAAATAGGACCAGCGAACCACATAGCTGGGAAGAGAGGACGAAGACAAGAAGGGAGGACGAAGACAAGAAGGGAGGACAAAGACAAGAGGGGAGGACGAAAAAGAGAGGTAGGAAGGAAGAGGCTCGTTAGAAGGGTCGGTCAAAGCAGAGAGAGAGAGGGAGAGAGAGAAAGGTGGCTGAACTCCTCCCAGCAGTTCATCGCCTCAGCCAAGAACAGACCCTCGCGAGGCTATTCTTCCTTGTATTGTTCATCATCATCAGCCCAAGGGGCAATCCACACACAACACACTGGAGTAGGGTATTACACCACAACGGTGGCCCGATCCAGTATAAACCCTGTGTCTCTTGTGTTGTTCTTTCCTTAGTTTAGATCTTAGCATGGTAGAGGGGTGCAGGTAGGTCAGAGGCGAAATCTCCGCGTGCACCCCAGTGTTCAAACCTCAAGGGTCTGCCAGAACCCGAAATCCAACATTTGGCGCGCCAGGTAGGGGTGCGCCGGAATTCGTCTTCCACCGCCCCGTTCTCCTCCGACCGTCGCACCCGTGTCTGACGCTCGTCGGGCTCGCGCCGAGCGCCGGGCCGCACTCGCTTCCAGCGTCGCCCAGACGGCCCCTGTCGGCGGGCATCCACGCCGTTCCCCGTCACCTGCCGTCAACGCCACCACCGGCCCGGCGGGGGACGAGCGGCAAGCATCGTCCCAGCATCCGTCCGCGCGGCAAGACGGCCGCACCGCAACTCCCTTGCTCACCCCAACTGGATCTTCGTCCCGCGCGCTCCGCGCGCCCATGGAGGCTCGGGCTGCACTCATCGTGGCAAAAGAGCTCCTGCGCTACCGTCCCGTCGACGACGTCTACGAAGAATGGCTCGACCGCGTCGCCGAGCTCGTCCGCGCTGCAGCGGGCTCTTCCGCGCCGTCTGTTCCGCTGCACCGCACCCCGCCCTGCGTGGGAGAAGAGGCTCCGTCAGCGCCCCGGCCGCCTCCTCCTCAAGAAGACGCCATGGCTCCATGGCGCATGGTCCCTAGGCGGAACCCGCTCCATCAGGTGCCAGTGCAGCAAGAACAGAGCTGCCAAGAAGTCCCTCGCCCGCCAAAAGCTGCCTGGGCGCTCCTTGCTCCAGCACATCGCGACCATCCCCCCGCTCCAGCGCGTGGGGACATGCAAGACCAGGCTCTCCGTCACCTAAGGCCTCCCGTGGCCACAGCAGGCTGCCGCGCCTACACCACCGAACTACGCAGCGTCGCGTGGCCCGACAAGTTCAAACCAGACCTGCCTCCTCGCTACGACGGCACGGCCGACCCTGCGGAGTTCCTCCAGCTCTACGAGATGGGCATCGAAGCTGCTAACGGAGACGAGAAGGTCATGGCAAACTGGTTTCCCATGATGCTCAAGGACGGGGCCCGCACCTGGCTCCTGAACCTGGCTCCAGGCACAATCTCCTCCTGGGAAGAGATGCGCACCTGCTTCATCGCCAACTTCCAAGGTACTCGCAACCGGCCACCCACCGTGAGCGACATGCGCCGCATCAAGCAACAACCCGGGGAGACCCTGCAGAAGTACATCCAGCGCTTCAACAACGCATGCCTCAAGATCCCCAAGGTGACTGAGGAGGCCATCATCTCAGCTTTCTTCGACGGAGTGCGCGACGTCAAGATGAAGGAGGAGCTGGCGATGCATGAAGACCTGTGCACTTCCTTGGAGCTGTCAACTTGGCAAACAAGTGCGCTAGGGCTGACGAGGGGCGTCTCTCCCTCCTCGAGCTGCCTGCCGCAGACCCAAAAGAGAAGAAGCTCAAGGCCAAGGATGTGAAGCGCAAGGGGGCTGCAGTGCTTGCGGCAGAACCAGACACAAGGCGGGGTAGAGATCAGCCCAAACCTCCCAAGGGCAGCCAGTATTGCGTGTACCATGACCTCCACACCCACAACACGAACGAATGCCAAGAACTCCGAGCTGTGCGCGAAGGAAGGATCGGCCAACGCCCCAACCTTGGTGACCGGGGCTACGGTCGAGGAGGAGGAAGAAACGCATGACGCTGGGAAGACCGTGGGTCGCGCCAAGGTTGGCGCGACCAACCTCGCGAGGATCGCTGGCAAGACCCACCTCGCGAGAGAGGATGGAGGGATCAGCCTCGCGAGGGAGACTAGAGGGATCAGCCTCGCGAGGATCGCCCGCTAGGCAACACAGGCCTCCCACCGCTGCCGCCGCAGCCAAGGAGAAACAAGGACCGCCATCAGGACGAGGAGGCTGGGGGCTTCCAGGAGCCGCGCGCGATCGCCTGCATCTTGGGCGGAGCACAAGCCCGAGCCTCTCAGCGCATCTTCAAGCAGTTCGCTCGTGAAGTGAACGCAGTACTCCCCAGACTCGAAACCACACACCCTCTCAGGTGGTCGGCGTGCGCCATAACGTTCAGCTCGGCAGATCAGCTCAAGTGTGCGGCAACAGCCGGAGTCCTCCCGATGCTTTGTTCCCCAATCATCAGCAACTGGTGGTCACCAAGACCCTCATCGATGGCGGGGCAGGGCTCAACGTCCTGTCCATGGAGACGTTCAACAACCTCCAAGTGCCCTACAGCCAGCTTCAGCCAACCAAGCCCTTCTCCGGTATCACTGACGGCTCCACGGTCCTGGTTGGGCAGGTCCGCCTCCCTGTCACCTTCGGGGCACGCGACAACTACCGCACCGAGCTCATCGACTTTGACGTCGCTGACATTCATCTGCCGTACAACGCCATCCTTGGGTACCCAGCGCTAGCCAAGTTCATGGCCGTAACTCACCACGGCTACAACGTCCTCAAGATGCCAGGAAGTGGCGGAGTCATCACGGTGCCCTGTGAAGAGAAGGACGCGGTGTGTTCCCTGGAACGAGCCTTTCAGGCCGCATCACTGGAAGACCCGGATCACGGAAGCAGGAGGCTTCCCGAGACCCCCCCCCCCAAGATGAAGAAGACATCGTCCGGCCCGGCCCCTTAGGAGGCAGGCCCCTCAGGGCCCGCGCCTGCCCAGGGGGAACCTCCCTCCATCGCCTAGGAAAGCGCGCCCGGTGCCCTCCCTAGGCAGGGCTTGGGGGCTCCCCCCTGGAGGGCCACCGACCTAGCTAGGGTCCCGAGGGAGGCGCTTGGGCACCACATGGAGGCGTGTTTTGAAGCACGTTTCCCTCAAGAAGGAGCAAGGCAAGGAGATCCAGACCCACAGGAGTTCGTCAGCAAGGCCATTCAGGAGCTACAGGAGTCAAGAGTCATGAGAGGCGCCCGCCGCCTACCAGCAGTGGCCCCCCATCCAGGCGAGGATGGTGGGATGCACGTCTGCATCGAGATACCAGGGCTCAACCGAGTCGTCTCTCTGGAGCGCCTCTGGCCCTTGTGAGTGGGGCGCTGCGGAGGTCCACCCCACAGCTACGTTCGCATGCCTTACGGCTTGCCGAACGCGGCTGACGCGTACCAGCGCCTCATGAGGGGCATCACAGAGGCACGAGAGGCCAGGCGTTCCGCAACCCC
Organism: Triticum aestivum; assembly: GCF_018294505.1. Lineage (NCBI taxonomy): Eukaryota > Viridiplantae > Streptophyta > Magnoliopsida > Poales > Poaceae > Triticum > Triticum aestivum. The sequence goes on from NC_057803.1 coordinate 310,114,230, forward strand.
GGCAGAGATGGAGATGGCCCGCGAGGAGCCGCCAACGCCTCCCGAGGCCCCTGGGCCTGGGGGCTCGTGAGGATCGGCTCCCGCAGCCCCCCGAGCCTGCTACACCAACACCCCTTCGTCCTCAACATCATCAGGTGACATCTTTCGAGTTTTACTTCCAGCTGGGAGCGCCCCCAGGGCTGCATTATTCCCAGGCCGCGTGGGTCCGTCCCTGCAGCGTGTATCCCTTTATTCCATGTTGTTAGCTTACCTTGTTGGGGGCGCCCCTCAGGCTGCATGATCCCCAAGCCGCTCGGGCCATGCCCAGTGGCATGTATCCCATTTGCGTTTATTTCCGATCATGCGTTAGACCCACCATGCTTGATTATTTGACGCTGGTCCACGACACCTCTTCTCCTCCATGCCGACCACTTACACGTTCAAGGGGGGCACCTGAGCATCGCGACTCAGGGCTCTTACTGGCTCTCCAGCCCTCACCCTCTGGCCTTGTCCATGGCATCGCGACCTGGCATACCAGCGACGGCTGAGCCCAGCTTGAGGGCCGGGACCCGAGGACGTAGAGTGCCGACATCTAACCAAATTTGCAGGGACACATCACAAGATAAGGCCTAGTGCCAGGCGCAAACCGCCTAGAGGTAGGGCCCCGTGAGTCCCGCGCTGGCTCACGGGTGCCCAGATACACCTCGCCATGCCCTACCGTGCCAGCCAGGTGTCAGGGCGGGGCTGTACACGCCTCGGGGGCTCCTCCCGGAGGGGGCCCCCTCCCACGTACCAGTGGAAGCACCATGCTCCGCGCTAGCTGACGACACTGCCGAGGAGCGGCTATGCCTGTACACATACGGTAGCACTATGCTCCGCGCTGGTGATAAACAACTAAGGTTGGCCCCCGGGCTGCATCAAACTCAGGGAGCCCAGAGCTCAGTGTCTAGCCTCATCATAACACCTCCCCTCGGGAGTGCCGCACGAGGGGGCTGGGCACAGGGGCTGCGCCTGGGTCACACCCAGACGCCGCCGCTCGGCCAGGTCCCCCCGGGCCTGGTTCGTTGCGCGTCTCTCCCCGAGCGGAGCCAAGGTACGAAGGCCGTTTGAGCATCAAGGGGGACTCCTAAGCATCGCGACTCGGGAGCCTAACTGGTCACGTAGCCCCTCACTCCGTGGCCCCGTCCTGGTTTTCGGTCGGGACCATTGCTGGGTGAGCCACGCGCGCGGCCGGGCCCTGCAGACGTAGAACAATGGATCCACCCGCATCACACCTCCCTACTTGCTGTTCGTGCGCCAAGGGGGACTCCTGAGCATCGTGACTCAGGAGCCTAACTTGTCACGTAGCCCTTCACTCCTTGGCCCCGTCCTGGTTTCTGGTCGGGACTATTGCTGGGTGAGGTACGCGCGGGGCCGGTCTCTGCCGGTGTAGAACGTAAGCAAGTAGGAAGGAAAAGCGCTAATCTCAAGGAATTCAAAAGCAAATATTACAGTCCACACTGTTATTTCAATGCCAAACGCAAGTTTAAACGCCTCCCCGAGGCATGATACGTGTGCAGGAATTAAAAGCAGGACAGGAGCCACGACGGAGTCACTTGGCGGCGGGGGAGCAGCACGGAGCGGGTTCGCCTCACGGAGCAGCGGGGTCGGCAGCGCCTCGCTCCAGGTTGGTGCCGAAGGCCCGGAACATCCCCAGCAGAACCTTCACGCGACCCTTCACGGCCTCGGCAGCGGCACGCTCACCGCTCACTGGCTCTACCAGGCTGTCGAGGTCGACACCGGGATCGCGAAGGTAGATGTGGGTGAGGACCCGCGTCAGTGCTGCAGAAGATAGGACACGCGCCTCGGCCTCGGCCGTGGGGCCAAGGCCAAGGGTGACATCTTCAAGAGCGTGAACCAGGAAGGGAAGCAGCTTGGCGGGGCCGTCCTCGGTGCCAGCCAGCGGGCTCTCCAGGCCGCTGTCGTAAAGCGTCCTTAGCGAGGAGCGAGCCTTCGCCTCCTACTCCGTGAAGGCCGCGCGGTCCTCGGCAAGGACCAGGGACTAAGCGGTCGCGGCGCTTCCTGAGCTTGGCCTCCCGGCCCTCGACGGCCGCCTCGCGAGCCTTCACGCCTTCTTCCTGCTCTTGGCGTAGGCGGACCTCTTCCGCGAGCTAATCCCGCAGGCCTTGCAGCTCGCCCTCCAGCGCCTTACAGCGACCGCGGACGTCGACCACCTCCCCCAAGGCTGCATCACGGGAAGCCTTCGCCTCCAGGACGGCCTGCTTCTCCTCATCGCATGCCGTCGAGGCCTGGACCAGCGCCGCCCGAATCGAGGTGTCGGAGCGAACCCATCCAGAAGCCAGCTCCAAACGCCCGGCCGCCAAGCGGGGGTCGGCGCCAAGAAGATCCTGCCGCAGTCGGTCCAGCTCAGCAACAACACAATCCAGAACGGCAGAAGGAGTCGGAGGGACAGCGGCCGGTGGAGTAGGAGGAGAAGGCGGCAGCGCAGCCGTAGCATCCTGAGGCGGAGTCTGCCGCGCCCCGACAGCTGTAGCGGCGGTAGCACGCAAGAGCACCTCGGGAGCCACTTGGGCTGTGGGGGCTGAGCTCGCCCCAGCCGGCTCAGCCAAACCTTGCGAGGACGACCGGGCAGGAGAAGCCTGTGCGTCGCGGTCACCTTCCTTCGCGGGCAGAAGCGCTGCCACGGATGGGACCTCGGGAGCCCCCTTCGGCTTCTTTGCTGCGGGCGCCAACCTATCCAAAGATGCGGACATCAAGCCTCAGAAGCAAAGCAAGAGATAAAGACAAGAATCGAATGCTTACGGGTCGTCGCCAGTGAGCTCAAGCGGCCTCCGGCCAAATTTGAAGCCTGAAAGTCGGCTGGAAGGGTCGACCTCGGGAAGCTTGGAGGCAGAAGGTGCGTCTGCGGTTCGCCTCGGGGCCGGGGGAGACCCGCAGGAGATCAGCCCGGTCTTGTCCTTCTTCGGGATCGGGGGCGAGCTCCCGCCGTCCTGCTCGTCGTCGTCTTTGTCGTCATCCTTGTCGTCATCATTCGGAGAGAGGCGGAGAACGCGGGATCTGCGCCGGGGGAGGGGAGCCCTCGACTCTCCGTCAGTCGCCTCGGAGTCAGGCCCCTTTCCGCGCACCCCTCCCTCTTCCTCTTCGCTGGAGTCGCCGGAGGGCACGTCCACCGGTTCCTCAGGAGCTTCCAGGGGCACTGGCCCATCCCCGTTGAAGACGGGCATGCACTTCACCACCTGCTCCCAGTCGTTGCGGAGGAACAAGGGCGTAGGAGCGCCCTCCAGCCTCACCACGTTGCCCCCGACCAGAGATTGGAGAACCGCAGCCAGGTCTCCGGCGGCCAAGGCCGCGGGGTTCGGACGGGGCCTCCACATTGGAAGCGAGGACTGCCGAAGCGGAGCCAGCCGATGCTCCAGGAACTCCCTCAGCAGCGACGCGCCGGTCAGCTTCGCCGCCACCATGACAGCCAGCCTCAGATCCGCGTCCATCTTCTACAACACCATCTTCGCGCGGGGATCCATGAGCTCTGCTCGACCCCAGTCGCTGGAGCTCGTGGGCTGCTCCGTGGGCAGGATCAGCCGAGGGTGGATGCACCCAGCATCCACCAAGATCCACTTGCTCCTGAAGCCCTCAATCCTCTTCCCAGAGTTCGAGATGGCAATGGCGCCGCCGGACGCGACAAAGCTCACGCACGCGGAAGCGGTCCCACGAGAGGTCCGGAGGTAGAAGTAGTGGCGCAGCATGGCCACCGAGCGCTGCACCCCAACATGTGCTTCGCAATAATAAGCAAAGATTGCCAGGAGAAGGACGGAGTTGGGATGGAGATGCAGAGCCTGTAGCTTGTAATGGCGGAGGACAGATAAGAAGAACTCAGAGAAGGGAGGCACCAGGCCAGCAACAATGGCACTTACGAAGAGCGGATAGAAGGTGCTCCTTTGACCCTCAGGGGTGGCGGAGCCGGCCTTGAACACCTCCTCCCCGTCGATGCCCCACGCCGTCGCCATCTGGCGCAACCGGGCAAGGCCCACCTCCAACACGTTCGGCGTGTCCAGGGCGGACGAGTACCAAGCTGCGGCCGGGGGCTGACGAGGCGCCATGGCTCCCTAGGCCGCGCGGTCAGAGCAGATCTGGAAATCTCGGAGGAAGGAAGGAGAGGCACAAGAAAGGGGATCTGAGCAGCAGCCGGAGAAAGCAAGAAGCAGGGCCTAGGCGGATGCCACTCCTTTATCAACTCGCGCGGTTGCTGAGGCGCCCACGTCTAGTCAACCGCCACGCGGCGCCCAAGGCCGCAGGCTGTTAGGGCCCGCGGTGCTTCACTCTTGCCCTTCCGCCTCCCTGCACGGCCAAGCCCGGGCGCGCCTTGGGCCCGGGGGCTACTATCGGCGTTCCGGGAACGGGTGTCCCCAGACTTGCCTGCCTGCGGCCTGCGGCGTGGCTCAAAAGGGGGGCCCAGCACGGCCCATCTTCACCAACACAAACCCAAGACCCTCGCAAGGGGCCAAGCCTTGCGAGGCGGACGACGCGAAGCTTCCTCAGGCACGGCCTCGTCAGGCTGGCTCACGAGGAGGCGGAGAGATCGAGGCGGGGTACCTCACGAGGTGCCCATGACGCAAGCCATGACAACTCAGGGTGCCAGCGGGTGCCAGCCCGCGCAGCGTCCTCCTTTCCTCTTTGGTGCAAAGGGGGCAAGCGTAGCTGCGGAGTACCGAGGCATCAGGCAAAGATTGCCATTTCGGTGCAATGAGACCAAGACCAGGAGGACTACGAGATGGAGGTCACTATGGAGCCCAACACGGCGTCATCACCAGAGCTTTGCGCAGGTGAAGACTACTTTTGTCAGGATAGTTGATACTTGATGTCCCCCTTCAAATTAGCCCGCCATTGTTGCTCCCTTCCCGCTCAATATTTGGGGAGAGGACCAGGGCCTCTATAAATAGGACCAGCCACCCACATAGCTGGGAAGAGAGGACGAAGACAAGAAGGGAGGACGAAGACAAGAAGGGAGGACGAAGACAAGAGGGGAGGACGAAAAAGAGAGGTAGGAAGGAAGAGGCTCGTTAGAAGGGTCGGTCAGAGCAGAGGGAGAGAGGGAGAGAGAGAAAGGTGGCTGAACTCCTCCCAGAAGTTCATCGCCTCAGCCAAGAACAGACCCTCGCGAGGCTGTTCTTCCTTGTATTGTTCATCATCATCAGCCCAAGGGGCAATCCACACACCACACACTGGAGTAGGGTATTACACCACAACGGTGGCCCGAACCAGTATAAACCCTGTGTCTCTTGTGTTGTTCTTTCCTTAGTTTAGATCTTAGCGTGGCGGAGGGGTGCAGGTAGGTAGGAGGCAAAATCTCCGCGCGCACCCCAGTGTTCGAACCTCAAGGGTCTGCCGAAACCCGAAATCCGACACGTTGAGGGTGAAAACAGTGCCCTTCATAGGCTTGCCAGCCACCTTGAGATCACGGGAAAGGTCCGCGATCATGAGGTGATTGGCATTGAGTCCACGCTCCACCATCCCATTGCAGCGGAAGACATCTTCTTCCATAGCTTCAAACCTGGCCTCCAACGTTCCCCTCCCCTTAGGTACGGGCACATAGCAGAGGTGAAGCAACCCCTCATGCATCTGGATGACTTGAGGGTGCTGCACCACCTCCCACAAATATGGGTTGATGACGTTCTTGAAGAACTTGTCCTTGGAGGAGCTTGAAGTGGCCATGGTAGATGGGATCTGATAGAAAACAGCAAGAAAATAAAACAAAAGATTTCTCCGCGATACGGTGGTCAACATATTCAGGGGGTATAAAAATATTTTTTATCTTGGGAAACAAGCAAGTTGTATAAAAATGGAGTCTGGAAGGTACACCAGGTAGGCACAACCCACCTGGGCCCGCCTGGCAAGCCAGCCACACCCTAGTGTTTTGTGTCCACCAGGGTATGCTTCCTGGAAGTTTCTTATTTTCCTATTTTTCTAAATATTCCAAAACTAACAAAAAAATATTTTGTGGATTTTTCGGAGTATGTTTACTTACCATATCATGTACCTCCTTATTTTCACAATTTTGGAGTGTTCCGGAAGGACTCTTTTATGTGTTTTTCCGGTGTCATAGTTTGGATAATATTACTTTCAACCTTAATTGGCGTACCTTAGATATAATGTTTTATTCATTTCCCGTTAACAACATTCGGGTTTGTACCTTCGGCATTATTTATTTTGATAGCTCCAGAACGATAAACCTCCTCGATGACATAGGGGCTTCCCATTTGGAGAGGAGTTTTCCTGCAAAGAATCTGAAACAAGAGTTGTACAATAGAACATATTCTCCTACATTAAACTCACACTTTTGGATTCTCTTAGCATGCCACCTTTTGACTTCTTCTTTAATCAACTTGGCATTCTCATAAGCTTGGGTTTTCCATTCATCTAATGAACTAATATCAAATAACCTCTTTTCACCAGCAAGATTGAAATCATAGTTGAGTTCTTTGATTGCCCAATATGCTTTATGTTATAATTCAGGAGGCAAATGACAAGCTTTTCCATAAACCATTTTATAAGGAGACATACCCATGGGATTTTTATATGTTGTTCTATAAGCCCAAAGTGTATCATCTAATTTCTTAAACCAATTCTTTCAGGACCTATTGACAGTCTTTTGCAAGATTAATTTTATTTCTCTATTGGTAAGTACAACTTGCCCACTAGACTAAGGATGATAGGGTGATGCAATTCTATGGTTAACATCATACTTGGCAAGCATTTTACGGAAAGCACCATGAATAAAGTGTGAACCACCATCAATCATTAAATATCTAGGGACTCCAAACCTTGGGAAAACAACTTCCTTAAGCATTTTAATAGAGGTGTTCTGATCAACACTACTGGTTGGAATAGCTTCTACACATTTAGTAACATAATCAACAACAACCAAAATATGTGTATACCCATTAGAGGAAGGAAAATTTCCCATGTAATAAAATCCCCAAACATCAAATTGTTCAGCAGCAAGTGAATAATTCATAGGCATTTCTTGACGCTTACCGATATTACCTATTATTTGGCATTCATCACAAGATAAGATGAACTGACGGGCACCCTTGAAGAGAGTAGGCCAATAAAATCCAGATTGCAATACCTTGTGAGCAGTTCTATCTCCAGCATGATGCCCTCCATAAGCGTCGGAGTCACATTTCCGCAGGATTTGTCCCTGTTCATGCTCAGGTACACAACGTCTAATAATACCATCTACTCCTTTATAAAGATGTGGGTCATCCCAAAAGTAGTGTCTTAAATCATAGAAGAATCTTTTATTTTCTTGATATGTAAAACGAGGTGGTAAATATTTAGCAACAATGTAATTAGCATACTCTGCATACCAAGGAGTGTTGTGAGAAACATTTATTGCAGCTAACTGCTCATCAGGAAAACTATCATCAATTGGTAGTGGGTTATCAGGAACATTTTCAAGCCTAGACAAGTTATCATCTACGGGGTTCTCATCTCCTTTTCTATTAGTGATATGTAAATCAAATTCTTGTAGCAAAAGAATCCATCAAATAAGTCTAGGTTTAGCATCTTTCTTCTCCATAAGATATTTAATAGCAGTATGATCGGTGTGAATGATTACTTTTGAATCAAAAATGTGAGGTGTAAATTTATCACAAGCAAACACCACTGCTAAGAATTATTTTTCAGTAGTGGCATAATTTCGTTGAGCACAGTCTAAAGTTTTACTAGCATAATGAATAACATTCAGTTTCTTATCAACACTTTGTCCTAGAACAACACCAACATCATAATCACTAGCATCACACATAATTTCAGAAGGCAAGTTCCAATCAGGTAGTTGAACAATAGGTGCAGAAATTAAGGCTTTCTTGAGTGTTTCAAATGCTTCTAAACAATCATCAATAAAAACAAAAAGGAATGTCCTTTTGCAAAAGATTCATGAGAGTCCTAGAAATTATAGAAAAGTCTTTGATAAATGTCCTAAAGAAACCAGCATGACCTAGGAAACTACGAATACCTTTTATATCCTTAGGACATGGTATTTTCTCAATTGCATCAACCTTAGCTTTGTCCACTTCAATACCTCTTTCAGAAATTTTATGACCCAAGACAATGCCTTCTTTAACCATAAAGTGGCACTTCTCCCAATTCAAGACAATATTTGTTTGTTCACATCTCTGCAAAACTCGGTCACGATTGCTTAAACAATCATCAAAAGACTTCCCATAAACAAAGAAATCATCCATGAAAACCGCAACAATCTTTTCACAAAAGTCAGAGAATATAGCAGTCATACATCTTTGAAAGGTAGCAGGTGCATTGCATAAACTAAAAGGCATACACATATAAGCATAAGTTCCAAAGGGACAAGTAAAAGTGATACTTTCTTGATCAGGTTGAGAAACACGTATTTGTGAAAAGCCAGAATATCCATCAAGGAAGCAAAAATGTGTGTGCTTAGATAATCATTATAGTATTTGATCAATAAGACACAGAGGGTAATGATCTTTTCTTGTGGCTTTGTTTAATTTTCTAAAATCAATTAGGAACAACAGTAATACCCCCCCTTTAGGGACACAATGAACAGGACTCACCCATCAACTATCAGCTATAGGATAGATTATACCTGCTTCCAGAAGTTATAACATTTCCGTTCTTACCACTTCCTTCATTTTTGGATTTAACCGACGTTGGTGATCAACAACGGGTTTAGCATCAGGTTCCATATTAATCTTGTGCTGGCATAGAGTGAGACTAATGCCCTTTAAATCATCAAGATTATATCCAATAGCAAATCGGTGCTTCCTTAGAACTTTCAATAATCTTTCTTCTTCATGTTCTGAAAGGTTAGCATTAATAATAACAGGATATCTTATTTTCATCAAGATAAGCATATTTCAAAGTGTTTGGCAATTGTATTAATTCAAATACAGGATCACCTTTAGGTGGGTGTCGGTGTTCTGGGAACGAGGGTACCGAGACTTGCCTGCCTGCGGCCCACGGCGAGGCACTGTCGACGGCCCGGTAGAGCCCAGCCTTAGCATCGACAACTCAAGATCCTTGCGAGGCGGATGACACCAAGACCTCCCTGGGGGTGGCTTCCCCAGGCTGGCTCCCGAGGAGCGGAGATATCAATGCAAGGTACACCTCGCGAGGTTCGGATGAGTGAGCCATGATGACCAAGGCCAGGCAGGCGCCAGCTAGTGTAGTGTACCGGTTTCCTCTTTGGTGCTAAGGATGCAAGCGTAGGCGTGGACTCCCGAGGGATTAGCTAACTGTTTCCATTCCGGTGCAATGAGACCAAGACCGCCAGGACGGGGGTCATCACGGAGCCCACCGCGGCGTCACGACCAGGAGCTTTTTCAGGCAAAGACTACTTTTGCCAGGATAGCACATACTAGTTGTCTTCCTTCAAGTTTGGCCGTTGTGGGATCCCTTCCCGCCTTACATTTCAGAAGAGGACCAAGGCCACTATACATAGGACCTAGCCAGCACCATAGAGGGGGATCGGACCCATTCCACCCTGACCAGCTCACCAGCTCCTCGAGCACAAGAACACCTCACCTCCTAAGGCTGTTTTGACCATTGTACTAGTTCATCCATAGCTCCTCGAGGCCAATCCACCACAAAGTAGGAGTAGGGTTTTACACCTCAAAGTGGCCTGAACCTGGGTAATCGGTTGTGTCCCTTCTTCATTAGGTTCATCGAGCTGGGCCTTGGGATCGGTGAGCAGGCAGATCGGGGAGGATAAGTTCTTCGCATGCACCCAGAGTTCGAACCTCTCAAGAGTTTGCGGAAACCCGAGTCCGACATTTGGTGCACCAAGTAGGGGTGCTCTAGAGATCCGCCACTCCGTCTGCCATGCTCTTCTGTTCGGCTCTCATGGCGAACGATTCTCCATCAACTGGACCGACGCGTGCCCTCGGAGGAGCCGAGGGCCTCCGAGCCTTCACCCCCCCTCCGGCAGGTGCAGTGGCCGCCCAAGTTCAGGCTAGACTTGCTGCCCCGATACGATGGTGTGGCGGACACGGCATCCTTTCTTCACGCATACGAGGAAGCCGTTTGGCAGGCCGGTGGAGACGACAAGGTCATGGCCAACTAGTTTCCCACGGCCCTCATTGGCGCACCATGTGCCTGGCTGCTCAGCCTACCGGGATCTTCTGTGGCCTCTTGGGAGGAGCTGCGCGACATCTTCATCGTGCACTTCGCGGCACCAGCACCCCGCGTTGTTGCAACTCTACTCGGTGGCTCGCAGGCACCGCCCTTAGACCGCCATGTCAAGCAATTCTTCCGCCAGGTGGGTGCCGACCACGTGCATCAAGGAGCTCCTCCGGGATGGGCGGCACCCAACACTGACCTCACCTTCGACTCAAGAGACCACCCCGCGACCACCGCGGGCGCCGACGTGCTCCCGATGCTCTGCACCCCCACCATATGCAACGTGGCGGTCACAAAGACCCTCGTCGACGGTTGGGCTGGCCTCAACATACTCTCTAAGGAAGCTTTCGGCTTGCTCCATGTGCTACACGGCCGTCTCCGCCCCACCAAGCCCTTCTATAGAGTCATTGACGGATTCACCTGCCCCCTAGGGCAGATCCTCCTCCACGTCACCTTCGGCACCCGCGACAACTACCACACTGAGCTCATCGACTTCAACATCGCCTGCATTAGCCTCTCGTACAACGTCATCCTCGGGTGCCCAGCCCTGGCCAAGTTCATGGCGGCAACTCACCCTGCCTACAACCTCATGAAGATGCTGGAGAGCAACAACGTCCTCACTGTGGCCGGTGACACCAAAGAAGCCCGGACGACCCTCAAGCTCGCCTTCAGGGCCGCAGCGACAGCATGCTCGGCCGAGGAATGGGCCCAGAGGCCCCAGGAGTTGCGACAGCAAAGAACAAGCAGCTGTTCTCTCAAGATCACGCCGAGACGAAGCAGGTGCTGGTTGACGAAGACGGGGCATCCGGCGCCACCTTCACCATAGGCGCCAACCTTCCTCCAGATTAAGAAAGGGCGTTGGTCGACTTCTTGCGCGCGAATAAGGAGGTGTTTGCCTGGGAACCCAAGGATCTGGTCAGGATTCCATGGGGATAATCGAGCACCACCTGAGGGTGTGCCCCAATGTGCGCCCAGTGAAGCAGAAGGCATGGTGGCAATCCACGTAGAAGCACTCTTTCATCATCTAGGAAAGCCGTAAACTACAAGAAGCTGGTGTCATTCGGGAGGTGTGGTACCCAGAATGGCTGGCGAACCCGGTCGTCGTCCCCAAGAAAGGTGGGAAGGAACGCATGTGCGTCGACTTCACCAACCTTAACAAGGCTTCCCCACAAGACCCCTTTCCGCTCCCATGCATCAGTCAGATCATCGACTGCACCGCCGAGTGTGACCTCCTGTGCCTCCAGGACGCCTTCTCCGGCTATCATCAAATCAAGATGGCGGTACAAGAAGTTGAGAACACGACCATCCTGACCCAATGCAGGGTGTACTACTACACCTTCATGCAATTTGGCTTGCGCAACGCCGGGGCAACCTTCCAGCCGCAGATGCACATCACCCTAGGCCAACAGCTCGGGAGGAACGCTGAGGGTATGTCGACGAGATAGTAGTGAACTCTTAGGAGGCAAGGACCCTTGTCAAGGACCTAGAGGAAACATTTGCCAGTTTGCGCGTGGTGGATCTGTGGCTTAACCCATAGAAATGCGTGTTTGGCGTCCCCTCTAGTAAGCTTCTAGGTTTTCTGGTGTCACACAGGGGAATCGAAGCAAACCCAGAGAAGGTCAAGGCCATAGAAGAGATGAGCCCACCACAGACTCTCGTGGAAATGCAAAAACTGGCAGACTGTGTAACCTCGTTCGGGCGCTTCATCTCCAAGCTGGGGGAGCGCGCCTTCCCATTCTTCAAGCTGCTGAAAAGGAAGGGCCCATTCAAGTGAACTCTGGAGGCTGACGCGGCATTTCAAGACCTCAAGAGATACCTCACCAGCCAACCGGTGATGGTGGCGCCGCGCCCTCTTGAGCTCCTAGTGCTTTACCTGGCGGCCAGGCCACACTCCGCCAGTGCAACGTTGGTGGCGGTCCGGGAGGAGCACCTAGCCAAGGGCCTGCCGGGCAACGCCTCACGACAGGACAAGACAATGCAACTCCAGGACAGCACCATTGAAACCTTGATGGCGTCAATAGACGACCAGGCCCCATAGGATGATGCTCCTGAGGCCACGGTTGCCCAACAAGCGACCAAGCTCCTGAGGTCGCCCAGCCTCAAGAGGGCAAGACTCCATCAACACTTCCACCCTCGTCGAGCACCCGGTGTACTTTGTTAGCATGGTACTATGTGACGCATGGGCGCACTACCCCATGCCACAGATGCTCTTGCTCGAGCTCCTCATCTCCTCCCGCAAGCTGCGCCACTAGTTCCAAGGCCACCCCATCAAGGTCGTCTCAACTTACCCCCTAGAAAGTGTGCTTCGGAGCCCCAATCCTGCAGGGAGAGTCGCCGAGTGGAACATCGAGCTACAGGCGTTCTAGTTGGAGTTCAGCAAAACCAGAGTCATTATGGGTGCCACGCTCGCCGACTTCATGGCGGAATGGACCGACGCTCCCAGCCCTGAAGCAGGCGAGGACCACCCACTCTCACCAGGAAGTGAGGCGCCAGATGGCTGGGTCATGTACTTCGACGGCGCGTTCGCGCGTTAGGGCGCAGGGGTTGGGGCCGTGCTCATCTCACCCACCCTGGAAAAGCTCTGCTACGTCGTGCAGCTCTGCTTCCAGTAGGGCGAGAATGTCTCCAACAACGTCGCAGAGTAAGAGGGCTTGATCACCGGTCTCAAGGCCGCGGCAGCCTTGGGAGTGAAGCGCCTCACAATCAATGGCGACTTTAGCTCCTCGTCAACTTCTCCAACAAAGTATACGAGCCGAAGGACGAGCATATGGAGGAATACCTTGTGGAGGTACACAAAATTGAAAAACAATTCTTGGGTGTGGAACTGTAGCATGTGCCGCACGGCACAAATAAGGAAGCCAACGACATTGCCAAGAGGGTGTCCCGGCACGTGACTCAAGAGCCCGACGTCTTTGAGGAGCGGCTGTTCAAGCCTTCTGCAGCCCCGCCCGCAAAAGCACCAACACCGCCTCGCGAGGACCTCCCACAGGCCCCTCTATCGGGCGCCCCAGCTTGTGGCCCGACCATAGGAGCCCGCCTCCTTCTTGTGCTGGAACCACTGTAGGGGTGCTAGATCGTAGAGTTCAAGGCATACCTGCTTCAGGGGAACCTACCAGAGAAGGAGGAGGACGCAGAGCGTGTGGCTCGACAGGCCACTGCCTACTGCATCCGGGACGGTGAGCTCTATAGAAAATGGCCAAATGATGTTTCTCTATGATGCATCTCCAGGGAGCTGGGACATAAGCTGTTGGCCGACATACATGGCGGTGTCGGATTACGGGTTCCGGCAAACCCTTGAGGTTCGAACACTGGGGTGCGCACGAAGATCTCTCTCCCCCTAACTCATGCTCTCGCCATGATCTCAAAGCCTAGCTCGCCTAACCCGAGGAACAAGGGACATAAGAGTTTATACTGGTTCGGACCACCGTTGCGGTGTAATACCCTACTCTAGTGTGGTGTGGTGGATTGCCTTGTAGGCTGAGGATGAACAAGTACAAGGGAAGAACATCCTCCTTAGGAGAGGTGTTCTTGAGCTTGATGAGCTTGTGTGTGTGTGTGGATGGTTTGGTTCCTCCCCAAGATCGGATGCCTCCCTACGATGGTGGCTAGTCCTATTTATAGAGGCCCTGGTCCACTTACCTAATATTAGGCGGGAAGGGATCCCACAATGGCCAATATGAAGGGGGACAACTAGTACAAGCTATCCTGGCAAAAGGTGGTCTTCGCCTGCCGAAGGCTCTGGTGGTGACGCCGCCGTGGGCTCTGCGATGACCTCCGTCCTGCTGTCCTGCTCGTCTTGGTCTCGTTGCACTGATATGGAAACCTTTTACTGATGCCTGGAGACTCCTCGCCTGCACCTGCCTCTTTAGCACCAAAGAAGCAACCGGTACTTTGCGCGGGCTGGCGCCCGCCTGGCCTTGGTTGTCATGGCTCACATCACGCGCTCCTCGCGAGGTGCCCCTTGCATAGATATCTCCGCTCCTCGGGAGCTAGCCTAGGGAGGCTGCCCCGGAGGAGGTCTTGGTGTCGTCCACCTCGCGAGGCTTGGCCCCTCGCGAAAGTCTTGAGTGTTTGCTGACGAAGATGGGCCATACCAGGCCGCTGGATGAGCCACACCCTAGGTTGCAGGAAGGCAAGTCTAGGTAACCCCGTTCCAAAGGCACCAATAGTAGCCCCCGGGCCCAAGGCACACTCGTACATGGCTTCGCGGCAAAGCCAATGGTCAAGTGCTGAGCACCGCGGTGCCCAATAGCCTGCGGCCTTGATTGACGCGTGGCAATTGACCGGTCATGGGCGTCTCCGCTTCCCGATGCTGCCTCGGCAACAGCCCGACTTGACGAGTCCCTGGTGCACGCAAAAAAGGGTCATCATTACCTTAGATCGTGGAGGCCAGCGGTTGGCCTCCCTTTGGCTATAAATGCGAAGGGGGGCCGAAGCCCCCATCACCCATCTCTGCCTCCACTCCTCTTGCTTCTTCTTCTTCCTTGCTTTGCTGCTTCGCTGCGTCATCCATGGCGCCAATACGGAGGTTCTCCACCACCGAGAAGGGAAAAGCCTCCTGCGAAGAGCTTGGGCCTCTCCCACCGAAGAAGAGGCTGGCTCACTCGCGTGATGTCGTTGTGAGGCCGGAGGTGACAAGGCCTTGGCACAAACGACATCCCCCCGGCTATCGGCTGCCTTTTATGCCTAGGCAAAGGGATCCAGAGGAGGAGGCATGGACCGACGCCCCCGTGCCACGGCCGCAGTGGCCGCGCAGTAGTGGCGCACGCTGCCGTCCCGTGAACCCACGCCGAGGGATCCTATCATGAACTCGTGGTGTGGGCGGCGATTCCACCACGCACGTGCATCCGGTTCCCTCCGTTCTTCACCGAAGAGATGCCGCCGAGGGGGCTACTAGAGTTGTGGTTGCAGCATGCTGGGTGCGACACCCTGATGATGGGGGTGGATGTTGAGGTCGTCTCCCCAGGCAAGGTCTTCATGACCCGCGGATGGGGTGAGGTAGCTCGCGTCTGCCGTGTGTAGGGGGCACTCATCATCCATTTCAAGTATGAGAGCGCTTCCACGCTGTTCTTCAAGGTCTTCGACAAGGAGGGAAATCGCCTGGAATGCTGCCCTGGAGGGGGCCGTCGGCAGGCGCTCATCCCGCCCTTGGACCTGCCGACAGCTCCTCCAGCAGCAGCGGCGGCTCCTGGGGGTCCAGCGACTCTCCCGAGGCTGACGAGACTCCGGAGACGAGCGACGACACCTTCGTGCCCTCGAGCTCTCGCCGTGCCCGGAGCGCAGCCGCGGTGTCTGCCCATCGCCGCCGTTGATCTGGATGGGGTTGGCGTCGGCCTCCCGTGGCCCACTGTTGATGATGGCACCGGCGGTGACGCCTGTAGATAGGGCTCCTAGAAACCATCTTCTTTTGTTCCCATGCGAGGAGTCGAGATGAACCCCATGGGGGCGTGTAAAGATCTGTAGTGTCTTTTGTTAATACATTCCTTATTATGAAGATCTATGACTGTGTGTCTTGCTTTGGCTCAGTGCCCCCTTTCCAACCTCGCGGTACCTTGGTGCTCTACGCCAACAGGTCCCGGTCCCCAGGAAGGCTGCAGCCGTCGCTGGTATGCTACGTCGCGATGCCGTGGTCAAGGCCAGGAGGTAAGCGGACCGAGGTCTAGTAAGAGCTCCTGAGGCACGATGTTCAAGAGGTCCCCTTTAGCGTGTAAGCAACTACCTGAAGGTAGGAAAGGAAGGCGGCATTGCGGAATCCTATGTCGCAGCGCTTGGCTGATCCGAGTGCGAGACTTATCTTAGCGGTCCAAAGTCGATTCCTTGTGTCGTGCCAGCTTCGTGCATCAACTGGGTCAGGTTCGTGCGAGCTTTCCCCTCCTTTTGTGTCCTTCTATGTCCTTTGCGTCCTTCGGTCCCGGCCCTCGAGCGAGCTCAGCCGCCGCTGGTATGCCAGGCCGCGATGCCATGGTCAAGGCCAGGGGGTGAGGGCTAGAGAGCCAGTAAGAGTTCCCGAGTCACGATGCTCAAGAGCCCCCCATTAATGTGCAAGAGAATTGTGTGAAAAAAGAAGGAGCCCGTGGTGCTGCCCACCATCAGTCCTCCGGAGGTTCCTGCAGGTTAGCAATGAGGGAGGAATACGGGTTGCAACTTCGCTTGCCGGTCTTCCAGTGGTTGTTCCGCAAGAAGATGAAGGCACCGAGGGCCTGGTGAGGTGATGTGCGTGGGGCGTGCCGTGAGCTAGAGCTCGACCGCTCAGATTTGTCAGTGTTGCAGGAACGGACCCGAGCACAAGTGCCGTGCCAGCATGAGTAGCCCCCGTTGCGGGATGAGCAGGGGGCGATGGGCAGTGTAGGTGTCCGCGATGGATAATAGGCAAGCAAGTGATAATCATGAAATGACTCAAGCAGAGAGGCAGGTTAGCTCATATAGATGCAAGAACGATACATGCCACCGGGAAGGACCCGAGCGGCCTAGGGATGATGTAGCCCAAGGGGCGCCCCCAGCATGGTAAGCTAAAGATGCAAAAGGATACATGTCGCAGGGACAGCCCATGCGACTTGGGGATAATGTAGCCCGAGGGGTGCCCCCAACTGAATGAACTGGAAAGAGTCACCTGATAACACCGCTGGAGCGATGTTGGAGTAGCCGATTGTCAGGACCACGATTCCAAGTCACATCAATCTAGCCGGTAATAGCACATATCACTTTGCGGCCTCACGCACGGTATTCCCACTGGTGTCGCCTTACCATGGCCCGGGACCGTTTGCGCCTTTTGGCTCACGTATATGATAGTGTCGCTAGCATCCATATGATAGAGAACCCGGGCCGACATGACTAGTCGTGAACCCAAAGTGGCACTAACTTATGGGGACAGGCATACATGAATCAACATCGAGCATGTCTGTTAGCAGCGTGCGAATCCGGGCTGTAGCACTGGGCTAACAGTACTCCGGGAACCCGGGTTGTAGCAGGCTAGGCAGGACTCCGGATGTCACCGCGTGACATTTCCCCGAAGGGACAGACACGGGAACAAAGTGAATCACATGCCGGCCAGTCAAGTGTACCGAAGCAGTAGTGCTGGGCTAGCAGGACTCTGGTGAACCAGGCTGTAGCGGACTACTATGGCTCATGGAAGTACAAGACTACATTTCCCCATAAGAGAGGCTACCAAGGATAAACAACTAGGTTGTCGGATCCCACACATACCAAGCATTTCAATCGTACACACAATATGCTCGATATGTGTAAATACAACATGGCATCACATCATAACTCTACGACCCAAGTATTTATTCATTAGGCTCCGCGGAGCCAATTATTACAAACATGGGTCTCATGACCCCAACATACAGAGTATACAAACAACAAGCACATGCGGAAGCTTAACTTGTCTGGGTACAGACAACTACAAAAGAAGAAGGCTGAGAAGCCTGACTATCTACAAGACCCTGCCGAGGGCACAAGATCGTAGCTGAGGTAACAAGCTAAACGTCGAAGTCCACGTGGGACTACTAGTGAGACTGAAGTCTCTCTGCAAAACATAAATTAAGAAAACGTGAGTACATATGTACCCAGCAAAACTTACATCAGAACTAACTACATATGCATCGGTATCAACAAAGGGGGTGGTGGAGTTTAACTGCAGCAAGCCAGCTTTGACTCAGTGGCTAACCTGAACTACGACTACAAGTAACTCTTTTGAGGTGGCACACAAGAGTCCACAAATTCACCATACCAATACACCACTATGGATCCACTCCCGTCTCCCTGCGAGAACGCCATCCATAGCACTCACACTTATCTTGCGCATTTTAGAGTATCCACTTTCACTTGTCTATGAACTGTACAGGCAACCCAGAAGTCCTTTTCCACGGACACGGCTATTCGAATAGATGATGTTAACCCTGCAGGGGTGTACTTCTTCAGACACGCTCTCGCCACTTACCACCATGTACACATTGTGTATCTCAGCAACCTTTAAGCGGAAGCCTGGCAAGGGAGTCGGCCACGACCTGACTAACCATACAAGTCTCTAGTCTAGGTTTATCGCCTATTCGGGTTCCATCAGCAAGGAGATCTGGCCGGGGTGTCGCTCACGGCCCCAAACGATGTGAGCAGGGTTCCCAAGCCCACCATCCGGGTGCCACTTGGTACACCGTGCCACTGTGCCTAGTGTGTCCCAAGCCCACCTGTACCGGGTGCCACTTTGTACACTACTAACACTACCTACAAACACCAGAAACTAGTTGCAATTCCTGGAGAGGGATCAGGTTGATTAACAAGTTGAGAGAGCTTGGAGGGCCCAGAGCCCAATGTGTGGTAGTAACTGTTCATGGATCACAAACAGAAAACTCAGTTCCTGAGGACGGCTGCAATGAGACAACCCACCATGTACTCCTACATGGCCTCTCATCGCTACCTTTACCAAATCGTTTTCACACACTTAGCTCTCAAGAGTAGGACATGTTCACCACATTCCAATTCATCCTCGATGAACTAGAACAGACTCAACTCTAAGTAGTAGCAGGCATGACAAACAAGCACGAATCAGTAGGCATATCAGGGCTCAAACAACTCCTACTCATGCTAGTGGGTTTCATCTATTTATGTGGCAATGACAGGTCATGCAGAGGAAAGGGGTTTAACTACCGCAACATGGAACAGTTGAAACATTGTTGTCCTAATGCAGTAAAAGAGAGCAGGAGTGAGAGAGTTGGATTGTATCAGAATGAACAAGGGGGTTTTGCTTGCCTGGCACTTCTGAAGATAGTATAGCTCTTCATCGGTGTCATTGATCACGTCATCCGAAACATCATCTACTAAGAGGGGGCAATTACTATCAAACAAGGAAGAATACAATCAATGCAATGCAACAATATGATGCATGATCATCACATGGCAATATGATATGATTTGGGCTAATGCAACAGAAAGTCATTTTAATTGAAGTGGAATTCCAAACTACATCAAATTCCAACTCCAAACCTATTTTGAAATTTGCCCTAATCATGTTTCATCCTAAACATTGAGGTTAATTTTCTCAAACATGCATGAAAATGACATAAATAGATTCTTTGGATTTTTCTAATCATTTTTCATATATAACTTATTTCCATAGGAGTTACAGATTCTTTTCTATGAATTTTAAAAGTTTTGGGCATTTTCTGGAATTTTCTAAATTATTTTAAATCCAAAAAATTATTAACAGCGTCAGCATTGCGTCACTGTGACGTCAGCAAGTCAACTATGGTTGACCAGGTCAAACCTGATCTGTGGGGTCCACATGTCGGTGTAACAGAGGACTAATTGAGATTACTTAATTCCTAACCGAAATATTAGCAGGCGGGGGGGCCCGCTGTCAGTGATCTAGGAGGTTAATTAGTTAGTGCTAATCTGGTGGTTAGCCTAATTAAACCAGCGCCACGTCTGCCCGCTGGTGTTGGCCGGCGGAAACCAAAACCGTGGTGGAAGCTCGCCGAATATGCTTCTCCAGCAGCGGTTCAACGCACTAAGCGCACCACTCTATAGCCCTTCCTCCCGCGCATCCAACGGAGGCAGCGGGGTGGCGCAGGGTCGCCGGAGTTGGCGACGACGTTGAGCCGGGCGGCTGCCGAAGCCACGGGCATGAGGCAGGCGTCGCTGTGGTGCATGGGAAGGCCAACTGAGGCTTCTACGGCTTCCTAGGGACCTGGAGAGCACGCAGGTGCTACGGAGACGAGTGGAAGAGCTCAGGAGCGCAAGGCTCGCCGGCCATGGCGATGACCCGAGCTCGATGCTCGCGAGGCGACGGCTAGAGGGTGCGTGGAACAGCGGGAAAAGGGGGAAACGCAGCAGTAGCTCATGGCGGTTCGGTGGAGAAGAACGGCGGGGTCGGGGAGGAGCTGGAGCAAGCGAATCGATGGCGGAGGTTGTCGGTGCAGAAGATTGAAGACGTTGAAGATGCCAACGATGAGGGGCTCCCGAGGTCATGGTCATTGGCTTGTCGGCATGTGGTGATGAGGCGGAGCTGATGGGCACGCTAGCTTTGTGAGGGAGGCTCTATGGGCGAGGCGGCGGTGGACGGCAGTGACGAGCTCCGCTCGGGTGGCTGCGGTGTGAGCACTGGGGAGAGAGGGAGGAACCAGAGAGGGTGGGAGATGCAGGCGGTGCCGTGCCGCTCTTGGCGCCCTCCAGCAGCAGCCGTGACAAGCAGGAGGTGGCCGCGCGCGTGCTGGCATGCGGAGGCCACGCGCCCCTGCCTACTGGCGTGATGTAGGGGATGACTAGCATCTCTAGTGGGCTGGGCTGCTACAGTAACGGGCTGGCCAGGTATTCTCTCTCTCTTTCTAATTTTGTTTCTGTTTTTCTATTTTTTTGCAGTTTGTTTGCGATTTAGTTTTGACACCAAATCAAGTTTAAACTTCATGAAAATAATTGTGCTAGCTAAGTGGACTTATCCAAAGACACACAACAATTTTTAGAATTATTGAACATATATGTAATATATAATAAATATATATCCAATTCAAATAGTTATTGAATTAATTTCAAATGCCCAAAATAAACATTTCTGGGTCTCCAAAAATATTGGTTTGAATTTTACCTCTTGCCAATATTTTACAGAATAACAGGAACATTTCCTTGACTCATTTGAAAAGATTTTTAATGTTGATTATTTATGAAGTGATTTCTGAGGGTTTCAACTAACCTCAATTCAACTTTCAGAATTTAGACATGATGCATGGATGCTCTCTTATGCAACTATTGCAATCAATTCTAGGGTTGTGACACCGATGATGCATGTCGAAGAGTCGTTCCTCACGAGCCACCAGGGTCCTGAGCCTCGGAAGGCTCCGCTAGCCCTGGTCGCTCCTGGAGGACCGTCGCGATCTCCTCTGTGACGGCATGATGCCTGGCCTCCTGAGCCGTCATGATGCTCCGTAGATGGCGCTCGTAGGTGACAGTCGCATTCGGCAAGCCAAATGGCATGCGAACGTAACTATGAGGTGGACCCTTGCATCGACCAATGCGTGAAGGCCAATAGCTCTCATGAGATGCATCCATGTCGAGCCCTGGAATGTCGGCGCAGACGCGCAGCCCGCCGTCCTCGCCAGGATGGGGAGCTACGCCGGGTGGTGAGCGGCGGTCGCCACGTATGGCCCTTGCCTCTTGAAGCTCCTGGGTCGCCTTGACGATGAACTCCTAAGCACCGAGCGCTCCTCGCCCACCGCCCTCCTGAGGGAAACGTGCGGCGAAGCGCGCCTCCACATGGTGCCCGAGCGCCTCCCTCGTGATGTTGGCTAGATCTGAGGCCCTCTAGAAGATAGCCCCTGAGCCTTGCCCAAGGAGGGCGCCGGGCGCCTTCCTATGCGAGGGAGGGAGGCACCCCAGCTATGGGCGTAGGTCCTGAGGTTGTGTCACTGGAGACACCGCTCTCCTTAGGCACTAGGATGAGTAGCTTCTTCTTCTTCTTGGGGATGGCCTCAGGAGGGTACGTGGTGCCTTCGTTGTTGGGGTCTTCGGCTGCTGCAGCTTGGCAGGGACGCTCGAGGGAGCACACCACCTCTCCTTATTAACAGGGGATCGTGATGACGCCACCACTCCTTGGCATCTTGAGGATGTTGTAACCGTGGTGGGTCACTGCCTTAAATTTGGCCAATGCTGGATACCCAAGGATGGCGTCATACGACAGACAGATGTGGGTGATGTCGAAGTCGATGAGCTCGATGCGGTAGTTGTTACGCTGGCCGAAGGTGACAGGGAGGCGGACCTGCCCTATCGGGGTGGTGGAGCCGTCGGTCACTCCTGAGAAAGGCTTGGTAGGCCGTAGATGATCGTATGGCACTTGGAGGCTATCGAACGTCTCGATGGACAGGACATTCAGCCCTGCCCCGCCATCGATGAGGGTTTTGGTGACTTGGATGTTGCTGATGAAGGGTGAACAAAGCATCGGAAGGACGTCGGTGGTTGCCGTGCACTTGAGTTGGTCTGACGAGCAGATGGTGATGGCGCACTTGGACCACCTGAGCAGGCGCATGGCCTCAAGCCTGGGAAGGGCCGCGTTCACCTCACAAGCAAACTCCTTGAAGATGCACTGGGAAGCTGGGGTCTGAGCACCACCCAAGATGCAGGCAATAGTGCGCGGTTTCTAGAAGCCCCCAGCCCCCTCGTCCTGATGGTGGTCGTCATTCCTCCTTGGTGGTGGCTGCAGCGGAGGGAGCCAGCATTGCTCTAAGGACGGTCCTCACGAGGTTGGTCCCTCCAGCAACCCTCGCGAGGTTGTTCCCGCCAGTGGTTCTCACGAGGCCTGTCGCGCCACTCCTGATGGGGGTTGCGGTCGTCCCAGCGCCCCCCCACTTCATCCTCCTCCTCGGGCGTAGCCATGGTCGTTGCGCTCGGGACGTCGTCCAAAGCGTCCATCTTCAAATGGCCCTAAGCTCTTGGCGGTCGTTGGTGTTGTGGCTATGTACCTTGTGGAAGGCGCAGAATGGACAACTGCTCTTAGACGAATCGGGGTGGTCCCGGCCGTGCTTCGTGTCCAGCTCCGCCGCGAGCACGGCTACTCCCTTGCGCTTCACATCTTTGGCCTTGGCTTTCTTCTCTTCTAGATCGGCAGCAGGGAGCTCGAGGAGGGAGAGGCGCTCCTCCTCAGCTCTTGTGCACTTGGTCACCATGTTAAACATCTCCAGGGCCGAGCACAACTCCTCGTGGATGGCAAGATCCTCCATCATCTTGACGTCACGGACGCCATCAAAGAACGCTGAGATGATGGCCTCGTTGAAGCTCCGAATGTACTTCTGCAGGGTCTCTCCTGGCTGCTGTTTGATGCGGCGCAGGCCACCCGCGAACGGTGGGAAGTCTCGAGTGCAGTAGAACTTGGCGACAAAGCGGTGGCGAATGTCACCCCAGGAGGAGATTGACCCCGAGGGCAAATTCAGGAACCACGAGTGAGCACCATCCTTGAGAGCCATGGGAAACCAGTTCGCCATGACTTTCTCATCGACATTGGCCGCCTCAATGCTCAGCTCGTAGAGCTGCAAGAACTCCGCAGGGTCGGGGGTGCTGTCGTAGCGTGGAGGCAGGTCTGGCTTGAACTTGCCTGGCTAGACTATGGTACACATCTCTAGAGTGAAGGCACGGTAGCCTACTGTGGCCACCGGGGCCCGTCGCGGGGGCGGAGCCTGATCTTGATGCCTATGCACTGCCACCGCAGGCTGCACACGGTCTTGACGTGGTGGCACCGGGAGTGCAGGAGCGTTTTCTGGCGGTCGGGGAACTTCTTGGCAGCTTCCTTCTTCACGCGCGGGCACCCGACGTGGCGAGTCGCGCGTCTTGGCGCCAGGTGGTGCGGAGGTGGCGGAGGCGCTCCATGAGCTATGTCGCACGCAGCTGGGGGAGGGCGAGGCAGCGAGACAGATGGTGTGGGGGAGCCCCCAGCCGCACTGACGAGCTCGGCGATGCGGTGCAGCCAATCCTCGTAGAGGTTGTCGACCGGGTGGTAGCGCAAAAGCTCGCGTGCCATAAGTAACACGGCCTGCGCGTCCATCGGCGCGCGACGAGCATGGGACGATGACCTAGCCGGAGTTAGCGACAGGGTGGCGGTGCGGCCGTCCCGCCACACAGAGGGTGCAGCCATGATGCTTGCTACTTGTTTCCCACCGGTCCTGTGGCGGCTTTGGCGGCGGGTGATGAAGAATGATGGGGAGGCCCACCGATAGGAGCTGTCTGAGCGACACGGACGTCGAGGGTTGCTCGGTGCTCGGCGCGGGCTCGGCGTGCATCCGCCATGGACATGGTGGAGTAGCGGAGCATGGATCGATGGAAGAAAAGCTTTAGTGCACCCCTACCTGGCGCGCCAAATGTCAAATTACGGGTTCCATCAAACCCTTGAGGTTCGAACACTAGGGTGCGCAAGAAGATCTCTCTCCCCCTAGCTCACGTTCTCGCCACAATCTCAAAGCCTAGCTCGCTGTACTCGAGGAACAAGGGACACAAGAGTTTATACTAGTTCAGGCCACCATTGCGGTGTAATATCCTACTCTAGTGTGGTGTCATGGATTGCCTTGTAGGCTGAGGATGAACAAGTACAAGGGAAGAACAGCGTCCTGAGGAGAGGTGTTCATGAGCTCGGTGAGCTTGTGTGTGTGTGGATGGTCTGGTTCCTCCCCAAGATCAGATGCCTCCCTACAGTGGTGGCTAGTCCTATTTATAGAGGCCTTGGTCCTCTTCCAAAATATTAGGTGGGAAGGATTCCCACGATGGCGAATTTGAAGGGGGACAACTAGTACAAGCTATCATGACAAAAGGTGGTCTTTTGCCTGCCAAAGGATCTGGTGGTGACGCCGTCGTGGGCTCCGTGATGATCTCCGTCCTGCCGTCCTACTGATCTTGGTCTCGTTGCATCGATACGGAAACATTTGCCTGATGCCTCGGGACTCCTCGCCTGCACCTGCCTCTTTAGCACCAAGGAGGCAACCGGTACTCTACGCGCGCTGGCGTCTGCCTGGCCTTGGTCATGATGGCTCACGTGACGCGCTCCTCGCGAGGTGCCCCTTGCATAGATATCTCCGCTCCTCGGGAGCCAGCCTAGGAAGGCCGCCCAGAGGAGGTCTTGGTGACATATGCCTCGCGAGGCTTGGCCACTCGCGAGGGTCTTGAGTGTTTGCTGACGAATATGGGCCGTACCAGGTTGCTGGATGAGCCACGCCCTGGGCCGCAGGCAGGCAAGTTTGGGTACCCCCGTTCCCGGGATGCCGACAGGCAGGGACTGTGGGCATCACTCGTCATCAGGCACCCTCATGGGCAAGGCATTCCGCAGCGGGTTCTATTGGCCCGCAACACTCAATGATGCCACCGAGCTGGTGAGATCTTGTGAAGCGTGCCAATTCCATGCCAAGCAGATCCACCAGCCCGCTTAGGGCCTCCAGACCATTCCACTCACATGGCCATTCGTGGTCTGCGTGCTGGACATCTTGGGATCATTCCCACGAGCGTGCAGGGGCTACCGCTACCTCTAAGTCACCATTGACAAGTTCACCAAGTGGGCGGAGGTGGAAGCCGTCCGCACCATCTCGCCCGGCTCAGCAGTCAAGGTCATCAAGGGCCTTGTGAGCCGCTTCGGGGTCCCTAATTGTATCATTACCGACAATGACTCGTAGTTTAGTAGCAACCTCTTCAAAACATATTGTGATAACATTGGAAGAAAGATATTCTACGCCTTAGTGGCACACCCCTGGAGCAATGGCCAATATGAGCGCGCCAACGCGGGGGTCCTGGGAGGCCTCAAGACAAGAACCTTCATGCTGTGGTCCATCCACACCACCACCACCGAGACGACGGGCGAGACTCCATTCTTCCTCTTCTATGGAGCCGAAGCAGTTCTCCCTCACGAGTTCAAGCATCACTCCGCGCGGGTCTTGGCATTTGACAAGGCACGCCAGGACGCCATGTGGGGGATGGACCTCGTTCTGGGGGAGGAATGTCGCCGTCAAGCCTCGCTACGGGTGGCAAGGTACCAGCAGGTGCTGCGGCGATACCACTACCGCAGTGTCCGCTCCAGGACGCTCGAGGTGGGTGCTCTCGTCCTGAGGCGGGTGCTCTCTAGGGAGGGGCTGCATAAGCTCTCTCCCATGTGGGAGGGGCCGTTTAGCATCGCCCGCATCTCTGGGCCTAGTGCCGCGTGCCTGGAGACGCAGGACGGGTTCCCATCTAGAACGCCTGGAACATCCAGCACCTCCGGAAGTTCTACCCGTGAAGCAAGGCCCAATGCCTATGAAGTTCTCAGCTCGTGACACTCTCACATAATAATGAGTGGGGCTGTACACGCCTCAAAGTCTCTGGAGTGCCACCCTCGAGCCTCGGGGGCTCCCTCCCACATCCTGGTGGCAGCACTTAGCTCCACACTGGTGAGAAGACTAGTCTAGGTGCCGGACGCGGCTCTTCATTTGCTTGCATTCTGTAGTTTGTTTGCCCCCCTTTTTATGGAATTTGGAGTTCCCGCATTTTCGATCGCCAAGTTGAATTTCCCCTTCATCTTCTCTCTTGCCCTTCAGTCTTGGCCCAGATGGAGTGGCAGTTGCCCGTTGCTCTTCCTCGCGCATCTCAAGCACGGGGGCTTGGCAGGTGTGTGTGTGTGTGCCGGGCCCAGCACGCGCCGCAAAGACACTTCGCCATAGCCCTCTCCCCCAGGGCCTTGGATTTTTCTATCCTCGCGAGACACTCTCGAACGAGCTGCTGATTTGTGCATCTTCTTAAGACCGTGCCCCCCGGGTACCGTGACACGATGCACTAAGCCACGACTAGCCCATGCTTCAGGGCTCACACAAGGAAGAACAGGACACCCAACAAATTTTCTAACAATTCTGCAGCTTCACAATGTCTCTCGAGGCCAGCGACCCCTGAGTCAGCAGCAATGGGGCCTCACGAGATGGTGGAGGGCGCGCCATCGCGAGGTGCAAGACTACCGTGAGTGTATCAAGCTAAGTTATCCTACCGCACCTACTCGGAACATGAACATGAGCCACAGAGCGAGGTGGTAAATATTCTGTTCGCGGAGCGAGGGGGGACTAAACTTTGGTCATATGAGGGGGCTAAATTTAGCAGTAGCACTCGTAAGAGGAAAGCGCTATTGCTGCATACAATAGCAGTAGGGCTTTTTGCACACCAGCGCTACTAATATGCCTGGCCTGCTGGCAATGCTTTGGCAATTATAGTAGTAGCATGTTTTGTAGCTACAATGCTACCGTTAAGCGCATAGTAGCAGCGCTTTCTGCGACCAAGCGCTACTAATAATTACTAGCAGTGTTGCCTTTTAAAAAGCGCTACTAGTAAGCTCGTGTCTATAAGGTTTTCCCTAGTAGTGCCTCCTGTGGCTCAAGCGCTAAGAGGAGGCGCGCTCCCGAGGTCGGGCCGCAGGCTGGGGCTCCCGAGGCTGGGGGCTGGGGGAGCTCCTCCTGAGGTGGCACTGGCTCCGCAGGCGATGGTTCTGCCGAAGGCTTGAAGAGCAACTCCTTGAAGACACCAGGCTCTTGGGGTTTCTGCTTGGATGCTCTTTTGGCGATGTCGTCAGGCCCAGGAACCACCAGGCACATGTTGTAGCTCCAGGCCCAGGAACTGCTTCTTCATTTTGCGTACCTCCGCGAGGTATGCCTCCATGTGCTCATCCTTTGGCTCGTACACCTTGTTGGAGAAATTAACGAGGAGCTACGAGTCCCCCTTGATGCTGAGGCCTTTCACCCCAGGGCCAACGCAGCCTTGAGGCCGGCGATGAGACCCTCGTGCTCTGCCATGTTGTTGGAGACCTTCTCACCCCGCTGGAAGCAGAGATGCACGACGTAGTAAAGTTTGTCCTAAGTGGGCGAGATGAGCACGACTCCAGCCCCCGCGCCCTGTCGTGCGAACGCGCCATCGAAGTACATGACCCAACCATCCGGTGCTTCACTCCCTGGCGGGAGGGATCGGTTCTCGCCTGCTTCGAGCTCCGGGGTGTCGGTCCATTCTGCCACAAAGTCGGCGAGTGCAGCCCCCTTGATGACCCTGGTTGTGCTGAACTCCAGGTCAAATGCTTGCAGCTTGATGTTCCATTCGGCGACCGCAGAATTGGGGCTTCTGAGCACTCTCT
Source organism: Triticum aestivum (assembly GCF_018294505.1). Taxonomy (NCBI): domain Eukaryota; kingdom Viridiplantae; phylum Streptophyta; class Magnoliopsida; order Poales; family Poaceae; genus Triticum; species Triticum aestivum. Next base: position 310,141,963 of record NC_057803.1, read on the forward strand.
CCAACAGGTAAGCTGAGACGACCTTGATGGGGTGACCCTGGAAGTAGTGGCGCAGCTTGCGCGAGGCCACCAGGAGCGCGAGCAAGAGCTTCTGAGGCATGGGGTATCGTGCTCTCGCATCTTGTAGCACGGTGCTGACTAAGTACACTGAGTGCTCGACGAGGGTGGGAGTGCTGACGGGGTTTTTGGCTCCCAGGGGCTGAGGCGTTTCCTGTGGGTCCCCAGCTTCAGGGGCTCGATGACCAGCCAGGGAAGCCGTTGTCTCAGGAGCATCACCTTGGTGTTGTGTTGCCTCATCTGGCTTGGCGGGCCCTTGACCTAGGGATCCTCTCTGAGGGCCACCAGCACCGTGCTGGCGGAGTGGGGTGTGGCAGACAGGTAGACTACCAAGGGCTCAAGAGGACAAGGTGCCACCATCACCGGCGGGCTGGTCAAGTATCTCTTGAGGTCTTGAAATGCCAGGTCGGCCTCGACGGTCCACTCTAACCGGCCCTTCTTCTTCATCAGCTTGAAGAACGGCAAGGCGCGCTCCCCGAACTTGGAGATGAAGAGCCCCAGCGAAGTCACGCAGCCTGCAAGCTTCTTCATCTACTTGAGGTTCTCTGGTGGGCACATGTCTTCGATTGCCTTGACCTTCTCCGGGTTGGCCTTGATCCCCCTGTGGGACACAAGGAAGCCCAGCAGCTTGCCGGAAGGGACAGCAAACACGCATTTCTTCAGGTTGAGCCACAGGTCCACCTGGCGCAAGCTCGAGAAAGGTCTCCTCCAGGTCCTGAATCAAGGTTCTCGCCTCCTGAGACTTCACCACAATGTCGTGGACGTAGGCCTCAGTGTTTTCCCGAGCTGCTGCCCCAAGGCGATGTGCATCAGTCGCTGGAAGGTTGCTCCTGTGTTGCATAGTCCGAATGGCATGCAAGTGTAATAGTATACCCCGCATGGGGTCAGGAAAGCCGTTTTCTCCACATCTTCCACAGCCATCTTGATCTGGTGGTAGCTTGAGAACGCATCCAGAAAACATAGCAGATCACAGTCGGCGGTGGAGTCGACAATCTGGTCGATGCGCGGCAGCGGGAATGGGTCTTGAGGGAAATCCTTGTTGAGGTTTGTGAAGTCTACACACATGCACTCCTTCCCTCCTTTCTTCGGCATGACGACCGGGTTCGCCAGCCACTCTGGGTACCGGACCTCGTGAATGACACCTGCTGCCTCCAGCTTGCGGGTTTCCTGAATGATGAAGGACTGCTTTTCTGTGGACTGTCGCCTCGCCCTCTGCTTCACAAGGCACACGTTGGGGCATACCCTTAGATGATGCTCGATCACTCTTCTCGGAACTCCAACCAACTGCTTGGGTTCCTAGGCGAACACTTCCTTGTTCGCACGCAAGATATCCACCAACTCCCTTTCTTGATCTGGGGCGAGGTCGGTGCCTATAGTAAAGGTGGCGCCAGAGGCCCCGTCCGCGTCGACCGGTATCTGCTTCTTGTTGGCTTGACCTTGAGTGAATAGCTGCTTCTTTTTGGTCGGCGTAGCCCCCGTGGTCCTGGACATGGCATTGGCGGCTGGACAAGCTACTGCCGTGGCCCTAAAAGTGAGTTTGAGGGCCGCCAAGGCTTCCTTGGTGTCTCCCGCCACGATGAGGACACCCTTGCTCCCTGGCATCTTCATGAGGTTGTAGGCAGGATGAGTAGCCGCCATGAATTGGGCCAGCGCCGGGTACCCGAGGATGGTGTTGTACGGTAAGTCGATGCTGGTGATATCGAAGTCGATTAGCTCGGTGTGGTAGTTGTCGCGTGTGCCGAAGGTCACAAGGAGACAGATCTGCCCTAGGGGTTTGGCGGAGCTGCCGCCGACCCCGGAGAAGGGCTTGCTGGGGCGGAGCTGCTCAAGCGGTACGTGAAGGAGGCTAAAAGCCTCCATGGAGAGCATGTTGAGGATGGCGCCGCCGTTGATGAGGGTCTTTGTAAGGGCTATGCTATAGATGATGGGCGTGCAAACCATCGGGAGCATGCCCGAACTGACGGTGGTGACTAGGTGATCCCCCGAGTCGAAGGTCAGGTCGGCCTTGGGCGCCTTCCAACCCGGGAGAGCCCCCTGCCGCGCGGAGGCGGCGGCGATCCGGCGAAAGAATGGCTTGGTGTGACGGTTCGAGGGAGGCGCCTGCAAGCCACCGAGGAGAGCCGCGATGATGGGGGGTGCTGGTTCCCCGAAGCATGCGATGAAGAGGCCACCCAGCTCCTCCAGGAGGCCACAGAAGGTTCTAACAGATGGAGGAGCCAGGCGCGCAGCACGCTAGCGAGGGCCATTGGGAGCCAGTTGGCCATGACTTTACGGTCGCCCCTGGCCTCCAGGACAGCCTCCTCTTATGCCAGCAGGAAGGCCACCGGATCCGCTGCACCATCGTAAAGGGGCGGCATCTCCGGCTTAAACTTGTGTGGCCACTGCACGCGCCGCAAGGCGGGGGTGAAGGCCCGGAGCCCCACGGCGCTGCAGGGGGCGCCCGTCGGTCCAGTCGGAGAAGCGGCAGTGTCCATGAGAGCCGGTCAGAGAGGCAAGGCCGTCTGGGGGGGCAAAGCTTCGGCGCACCCCTACCCGACGCGCCAAATGTCGAATTTCGGGTTCCGATGTGGTGTAATACCCTACTCCAGTGTGGTGTGGTGGATTGCCTCTAGGGCTAAGGATGAACAGTTAGAAGGGAAGAACAGCTTCCTGAGGAGAGGTGTTCTTATGCTTGGTGAGCGTGGGGGCTTTGGTTGAATGAATTCGGTCCCCGCTCTCCTGCCTCCCTACGGTGGTGGCTAGTCCTATATAGAGAGGCCCGGGTGCTCTTCCCAAATATGAGGCGGGAAGGGATCCCACAACGGCCAATTTGAAGGGGGACAGCTAGTACAAGCTATCCTGACAAAAGTAGTCTTCGCCTGCCAAAGGCTCTGGTGGTGACGTCGTCTTGGGCTCCATGGTGCCCTCCGTCCTGCTGTCCTGTTGGTCTTGGTCTCGTTGCACCGGTATGGAAACCTTTGCCTGATGCCTCGGGACCCCTCGCCTGTGCTTGCCTCTATAACACCAAAGAGTAAACGAGGACACCACGCGCGCTGGCACCCGCCTGGCTCCAGTCGTCATGGCTTGCGTCACATAAACCTCACGAGGTGTCCCTTGCCTTGATCTCTCCGCCCCTCATGAGCCAGCCTGGTGAGGCCGCCCCTGAGGAGGTCTTGCATCATCCGCCTCGCGAGGGTCATGAGTGTTTGAAGGTGAAGATGGGCCGTACAGGGACGCTAATGGAACCACATTGTGGGCCGCAGGCAGGCAAGTCTGGGGACCCCTGTTCCCACAACGCCGACAGGTGCAGCGGCATAGATTGCAGCTCATGCCCCGCCGGGCCGGTGGCGGCGTTGGGCGCGGGCGATGAACCTCTACCTGACACACCAAATGTTGGATTCGGGGTTCCGCAAACCCTTGAGAGGTTTGAACTCGGGGGTGCATGCGAAGAACTCGTCCTCCCCAATCTGCCTGCCCACCGATCCCACGGCCAAGCTCGTCGAACCTAACGAACAAGAGACACAATAGTTTACCCAGGTTCGGTCCACCTTGCGGTGTAAAACCCTACTACTGCTTTGTGGTGGATTGGCCTCGAGGGCTGAGGATGAACTAGTATAGTCGAGAACACCCTCAGGAGGAGAGGTGTTCTTGTGCTCGATGAGCTGGTGGGTGTGAGGATGATCTGAATCCTTCGTCCCTTCATCCGTTCCTCCGTACCCCATTCCTATGGTGGTGGGTAAGTCCTATTTATAGTGGCCTTGGTCCTCTTCCCAAATATAAGGCAGGAAGGGATCCCACAACGGCCAAATTTGAAGGGAGACAACTAGTACATGCTATCTTGACAAAAGTTGTCTTCGCCTGCAAAAGCTCCTAGTTGTCACGCCACGGTGGGCTCTGCAATGACCTCCGTCTTGCCATCCTGGCGGTCTTGGTCTTGTTGCACCGGAATGGAAACATTTAGCTGCTTCCTCAGGACTCCACTCCTCCGCTTGCCTCCTTAGCACCAAAGAGGAAACTGCTACACTGCGCCCGCTGGCGCCCGCCTGGCCTTGGTCGTCATGGCTCACATCATCCGAACCTCGCGAGGTGTACCTTGCATTCATATCTCCACTCCTCAAGAGCTAGCCTGGGGAAGCCGCCCCCTAGGGAGGTCTTTGTGTCGTCCACCTCGCGAGGCTTGGCCCCTCGCGAGGATCTTGAGTTGTCGATGTTGAAGCTAGGCCGTACCGGGCCGTTGACAGAGCCACGCCGTGGGCCGCAGGCAGGCAAGTCTGGCTACCTCTGTTCCCAGAACACTGACAGGGTGCCATGTCTTTACTCGTGAGCTGCGGCAAGTCAGTTGGTTGTCCATTCGCATGTTCAAGCCAAAGATACCTGAGAAGTACGATGGGAGGCTGAACCCAGCAGAGTTCTGAGCATCTACACCATCGTTGTTCAGGCTGCCGGGGAGAGAGATGAGAAGGTGTTTGCCAACTACGTCCCTTTGGCTCTCAAGTCCAATGTGAGGTCTGGGCTGATGCACCTACCGGAGAACTCCATTTCGTCGTGGGCTGACCAGTGCCATGAGTTCATTGGCGCCTTCACCGGCGGCCATCAAGAGCCAGGAAGGCCCAGCGACTTGCAACTCCTCCAACAAAAGGAAGGAGAGACCCTCCATAAGTATTCACAGAGATTCAACAAAGTCCATAGGAACATCCCAAATATCCATCCAACAACTATGATAGTTGCCTTCCAGTCTAATATGCGCAACCACCGGATCTGTTCTAAGATGAACGTGTGGTTGCACAAGACTGTGAAGGAGCTCTACACCTTGTTGGTATAAGTGTGCTCGGATGGAGGAGGGAAGGAAGTTTCCCGGAGAGGAAGACTGCACCAACATCGATTCAGAGGATGATGATGAATCAACCTGTCAGAAGAGGAGCCAGAAGCAGAGCAAGAAGCATGAGGATAAGGCAGCGATGACTGTTGAAGGATCGGGTACACCTAGCACTGGCAAGAAGGCCAAAGCTATGGTCCCCGACAAGGAAGCTGCCGTGTGCGCTGACTGCCGGGAGGCCGCGCCTGCCGAGAAGGACGGGAAAGGTGATGAGCCATACTGCAAGATTCATCGAACCAAAGGAAACGACCTTCAAGAGTGCTATTAGGTCGAGCAGCTAGTCAAGAGACACAAAGCAGGGTATGGGAAGCGTGACAAGGAAAAGGATCAGAAAGTTGCTGGCGGTAAGGGTCGAGGCGGTGAAGTAAATCGCCCCGGCAAACCCATTCAGAACCATGAAAAGCCTGCCAGAGGCTCCTAAGTCGGGGATGGCTCTGATTACCAACATGTAACGCCCACGATGCGGCTATATCTCCCACGTGTCGAGGCACGACTTAGAGGCATAACCGCATGGTGCTTTTTTCGCAAGAGGGGTAATCTTCACAGAATCCCATGTACTGAATAAGAAAGGGATAAAGAGTTGGCTTACAATCTCCACTTCACACAAATAACAAGTTAAACATACATCATCCAGAGTACAATCAAGGTCCGGCTACGGTACCAAAATAAAGGAAGACAACCCCAAATGCTAGATCCCTGGTCGCCCCAACTGAGCTCCACTACTGATCATAAGGAAACGAAACATGGTAACGATCAAGGTCCTCGTCAAACTCCCACTTGAGTTCGGTAGCATCACCTGCACTGGTATCATCAGCACCTGCAACTGTTTGGAAGTATCCATCGGTCACGAGGACTCAGCAATCTCACATGCGCAAGATCAAGACTATTTAAGCAAATGGGTAGTATAAGGTAGTGAGGTGGAGCTGCAACAAGCGCTAAGCAAATATGGTGGCTAACATACGCAAATAAGAGTAAGATGAGAAGCTATGCAACTGTCATGAAGCTAGAAGTGATCAAGAAGTGATCCTGAAGCTACTTACGTTCAAACATAACCCAAGGCCATGTTCACTTCCCGGACTCCGCCAAAAAGAGACCATCACGGCTACACACGCGGTTGATTCATTTTAATTAAGTCAACTGTCAAGTTCTCTACACAGGATATTAACAAATTACCATCTACCACATAACCGCGGGCATGGCTCTCGAAAGTTTATACCCTGCAGGGGTGTCCGAACTTAGCCCATCATAAGCTCTCACGATCAATGAAGGATATTCCTTCTCCCGGAAAGACCTGATCAGTCTCGGAATCCCGGTTACAAGACATTTCGACAATGGTAAAACAAGACCAGCAAAGCCGCCCGATGTGCCGACAAATCCCGATAGGAGTCACACGTATCTCGTTCTCAGGGCACACCGGATGGGACAAGCTACAAGTAAAACCATCCCTCAACTTTCCCCGAGGTGGCCCCACAGGTTGCCCGGTTCGGACCAACACTCAGAGGAGCACTGGCCCGGGGGGTTTAAAATAAAGATGACCCTCGAGTCTGCAGAACCCAAGGGAAATGCATAGGTGGTAGGTAGGAAAATGGTAAAACCAAGGTTGGGCCTTGCTGGAGGAGTTTTATTCAAAGAGAACCGTCAAGGGGGTCCCATAACCCCAACTGCGTAAGGTACGCAAAATCAAGGAACATAACACCGGTATGGCGGAAACTAGGGCGGCGAGAGTGAAAAAACACCAGTCATAAGGCCGAGCCTTCCACTCTTTACCAAGTATATAGACGCATTAATTAAAATGAGAGATATTGTGATATCCCAACATATCCATGTTCCAACATGGAACAAACTTCAACTTCACCTGCAACTAGCAACGCTATAAGAGGGGCTGAGCAAAAGCGGTAACATAGTCAAACAACGGTTTGCTAGGAAGGTGGGTTGGAGGCTTGACAAGGCAATATGGGAAGCATGATTTAACAAGTGGTAGGTAGCACGACATAGCGATAGAGCGAACAACTAGCAAGCAAAGATAGAACTGATATCCAGGGTATGGTCATCTTGGCTGCAATGTTCTCAGTGTTGTCGAAAGCTTGATCCTCGTTAGCGTACTCAACAGTTTCCTCATTCACGTACTCGTCTTATGGCTCTACCCAAAGCAAGAACACAAGCAATGGAACAACAATCAATCACAGTGCAATGCACAAGCAACATGATGCAATCAATACATGGCATGATATGCAAGATATGATATGCAATGCGTATGCATGCTCCGGAAGGGAAATAATGATCAAGGCATCAACTTGACAAACCAAGTATGCCACTGGAACGATGAGGTGATTTCGGTCGAAATAGATATAAGGATCACGGGAAACGGATGCATGGTTTGCAAATGACAGGCAAAACAAGGATGACGCAAATCAATGATTAATAGCATGATAGCACTTAAAATGCAACAGGAAACTAAGCTACTTCACTCCAACATAGCAACAAAGCACATGGCAGTGATGTACAAGAGATGCTTGATAAAACATGAAGACTGAGCTACGACTAAATCCCACTAGAACAGGTTCAAAACAAGCATGGCAAAAAGTGCAAAAGATATCAGTTTCACAGACTTTGTGAAAATACTAGCATGTCAAAAACAACATCAAGAAGCAATGTTTAGAGCAAGCAAACAACATGCTACATGAATATATCATAGCAAACAAAGGCATGGACTGTTTCTACTAAATGCATAAAACAAAACTCCCTTACTTAACATGAGCCAAGAAGGCACAGAAGATACGATGGCACCCATGTAAACATAGCAAGTTTTATAAACAGATTCAGACTTTGTGGAATTTCAGGACATGGCAGAAATAGATTCATGATAGAAACTTTGCAAGCTCATGCCGCTCACCACAATGCATTACATGACAACACAAGCATACCAACAGTATGAAGACATGATCATGAAGCTAAATATGACAAGAGCAAGTTCATAGGATGAATGGATCACTAGAAATTCACATGGCAATATTGATTAACATGTTAACAATCTGCCAGGAAAATATTAAGAAAAAGTAGAGCATGGTAATGACAAGCTAGTATACTCCATAATTGCAGCCAGAGGCATGAGTGGATATAGCATAACCACTTGTACAAAACATCCTTACTGAAGTATCTCAAAATGTGCATGGATCTCATGGTAGAAACAAGTTTACATGGCATTGAAATAACATTAGGAAAAGGACTTAGCAAAATCCTAAGTGCCTGAAAATACCAACATTATGGAGCCTACTTTGCATGCTTGTCCTAGTCACCACATAGATCCTAAAAATACAAGACTTTCACTGTGTAAAGATGGCATGATGGATATCAAAACACATGTAGACATCATGGTCATAGGATGCACGCACAAAATGCAACAAAAATTACAAATCACCATGTTCGGTTAAGAACCAGCAGTTAACATTTTATAGCACTCCTGCAATGATGATAATGGCATCAAAATGGACAGTACCATGCATCCAAACGCCACTAACATTAAGAGCTTAACGGGACAAACATTTCTACATATCATATGCATGATTCAGAGCCACGGTCATGGAGATGTGACATGATGAAGATGGCATAAAAATTACAGGGGGAAAAGACTTAGTGAAATTTCACCTCGCCCAGATCCAGATATAGGGTTTGCACGTTTCACGAGGATGGTTGGATATCCTCGCCGGAGTTGAGGGAGGAGTGGGTGGAGCTTGCCGGAGGGCAGGGGCGGCCGGATTCGGCGCGGCGCCGGCGAGACATCGGAGAAGGGCGGCGGCAGGGCGGTAGGGCAGATGGCGTGGACGACACCGGCAGGAGGCGGTGGGCCGGCGAGGCGTGGCGGCAGGGTGATGCGCGGCAACAAAGATCCGGCGGCGGCAGGGCGCTCGGGCGGCGCGCAGGAGGACTGACGCTGACGGGCTGTATGGACGGCGGTGACCGGGCCCAGAGGGCCCCGCGCGGGCCCTGGTGGGCCGGCGGGTGAGGCGCAGTGGCGGGGACGCGGTCTGGTGACGTGTCGCACCCGGATTCGTGGAGGCGCCAGCGCGGACACGTCTGTCAATGGCGGGGCAATTTGTGCGGCGTCGCAAGGTGGAAGGAGGCTAGGGTTTGCGCGAGAATTTCGAAGGGGGAGGTGTTTATATAGGTAGAGCGAGCTAGGGATGTCCTAATGAGGTGCGGTTTTCGCCAACACGATTGTGATCCAACGAAGGAGAGCATGGAGGAGGTTTAGATTGGTTATTTGGCTATTTTGGAGGGGTGTTGGGCTGCAACACCAAAGAGGCTTTTTCGGTTACCCGGTTAACCGTTGGGGCATCAAACGACCTCCAAATGGAATGAAATTTGACAGGCGGTCTACTGGTGATGTACCAAGGCCATTCGAAAAATCTCGAACCATTCCGAGAATGTTTTTCTCCTACTCATGAGGCAAGACAAGAGGGGTGCGCCGGTTGCGTGTGGGAGTGTCAGATTGCGAAACGGACAACGGGGAAAATGCTCGGATGCATGAGACGAACATGTATGCAAATGCGATGCACATGATGACATGAAAAAAATACAAAAGGAGAGATAAAACCCAACCACGAAGGAAATATGATATCACATAGCCGAAAATGGAAAGAGTCGGAGTTATAAATATGGAAAGTTACATCCAGGGTGTTGCATCCACCCTCAATGACAAGTAGGAAAGTACGCCCGTTGCCTTCCTGCGGGTGAAAATCGATGTGTTTGCCTGGCAACCACCTGATATCCGCGGTGTTCCCAGGGAGGTAATCGAGCACCACCTTGCCATCTGCCCACACGCCTGACCTGTCCAGTAGAAAGTCCGGAAGCAGACCTTGGAAAGGCAGCAGTTCATTACCAAAGAGATCAAGAAAGTGGAAGCAACTAGTTTGGTCAGAGGAGTGCTACACCCTAGCTGGTTGGCAAATCCAGTGGTAGTCCGAAAGGTAATGGGAAGTGGAGGCTTTGCATAGATTTCACAGATCTCAACAAAGCTTGACCGAAGTACCCGTTTCCCTTGCCGCGCATCGATCAAATTGAGGATTCCACTTCAGGCTATGATCTGCTCTCCTTTCTGGATGCATATTCTGGGTATCATCAGGTCTTCATGTCCAAGGAAGACGAAGAGAAGACACCATTCATCACTCCCCGTGGTACATACTGTTTTGTCCGCATGTCGTTCGGATTGAAGAGTGCCGGGTCCACTTTCGCAAGTGTAGTCCAGATTGGTTTGGAGCCACAGCGCCACAGAAACATTGAAGCTTATATGGATGCTATTGAGGTTAAAACCAAGGAGGATACATTTGCTAATCTGCGTAAGATCAACTTGAAGCTCAACCCAGAGAAGTGTGTGTTTGGTGTTCCCTCCGGAAAGCTACTTGGGTTTTTGTATCCCATCGGGGGATCGAAGCCAAGCTCGACAAGATTAAATCTATCGAGCAGATCCAAGCACCAAGGGCAGTCAAGGATGTTAGGCGCCTGACAGCGTGCATTACCGCGCTAAGCAGATTCATCTCGAAGTCTGCCAAGCGTGCCCTCTCGTTCTTCAAAATCTTGAAGAAGGCGGGCCCATGAAGTGGAATCCGGAAGCAGATGCAGCTTTGCAAGAGTTGAAGACCTACTTGTCCTCTATGCCTACGCTGGTTGCTCCCAAACCACAGGAGCCATTATTGCTATTCTTAGCAGTGACCAACCAAGTGGTTAGTGCAGCCTTGGTGGCGCAGCAGGAAGTGGATGGACTAGAGAAAAATCAGGACAACAATGAGCACTACAGCGAGAGCAACCCCAAGGACACAGCAAGGAAGAAAGTGGTGCAGCGCCCAGTGTATGTCATTAGCTCCTTGTTACAGGGGGCTAGATCGAGGTACTCTGGCATGCAAAAGTTGATCTTTGGTCGCATCATGGCCTCGAGGAAACTGCGCCAGTACTTCCAAGCCCATGAGATCACGGTTGTCACTCGTTTCCCGTTGCAAAGGATACTCCGAAACCCTGAGGCTACCAACAGAATAGTGGAGTGGGCATTGGAGTTATCCAATTTTGGTTTGAAGTTTGAGAGCATAGCAACAATCCAAAGTAGGGTATTGGCAGAGTTTATTGTAGAATAGACGCCAACCCCTGATGAGGAAGTGACAGAGACAGTTATCCCCAGCAAGGAATCGCCCCAAGAATGGATTATGTATTTCGATGGTGCCTGTTTCCTGCAAGGTGCAGGAGCTGCCGTGCTTCTTGTCGCCCCCTTCGAGGAGCACCTGAAGTACGTCGTCCAGATGCACTTTGCCAAGGCAGAGGCAACCAACAATACAATAGAGTATGAAGGGCGCTCCTTGTCGGGCTCAGGATTGCTGCAAAATTGGGAATTAAGAAGTTGATCATTCGAGGAGATTGCGAGCTTGTGGTGAAACAAGTCAACAAGGATTACCAAATCCCATTGATGGAGGCATATGCCGAGGAAGTGAGCGGATTGGAGGAACGCTTTGACGGATTGCAAACAGAGCACGTACCCCATGCAGAAAACAGCATAGTTGCTTATCTGTCAAACTGTGCTGCGTAGAAGCTTATTGTGGAACTAGGAACTTTTGTTCTCCATCTTACTCAGCCTTCCGTATCCCTAGCAACAATGGACCGGAAAAGGAGAAAGTTGGACTCCGGTAAGCCTCTCCCGGTAGAGCCGTCCGCTCCTTGCAGAGACCCTGCCGGAAACAACTTCTCGCCACTTGCCAAACCGCACCCTCCAGTCGGGCCCATGGACCCCGCGAACGAGGCATGCACTCCTACAGTAGAGGAGGTGCCGCTAGTCCTCGTTGCCGAGCCCCAGGATCCAACTTGGGCAAGGCACATAGTCCACTTCCTCCAAACCGGAGAGCTTCCCCCCGACAAAGATGAAGCTGAAAGGGTAGCCCGGAGGGCCAGTATGTATCAGTTTATTGATGACACTCTATACAGAAGGAGGCCCAACGGTGTGCAATTGAAGTGTATCTGCCGGGAAGAAGGAAAGGTACTTGTCACGCCCAATATGCAACTCTATCCTAAAGGAACTCGAAGGTCCCACCAAGGAATGAACCGCATATTGATACACTTTTGCAAGGTGGATATCATTACATCGTACCATTACAGAATAGTTGGGATACATACAAAAGGCAAACAATTTCCGCATGAATACATCAACATCATACATAAGGACAACATCCAGCTACAGATGAAACACAAACAGAAACTCTAACGGCATCCACCCTGCTAGCCCAGGCTACCGACCAGGAACCTAACCCAAGATCGACGAAGAAGAAGAACTCCAGGGCAAGCAAACATCACTCTCATGTCACGATCATCGCATTACCTGTACCTGTAACTATTGGTTTAGTAATCTGTGAGCCATGAGGACTCAGCAATCCCATTACCATGGGCATCATGACTAGCAAAGCTTAACGGGTACGGAAAGGATAAGTGGTGAGGTTGCAGCAGCGCCTAGGCAATGTATGGTGGCTAACTTACAATTACAAGAGTAAGATGAGAAACTACGCAAATGGTCGCAAACTAGTAATGATCAATAAATGATCCTGAATTACTTACATTCAAACATAACCCAACTGTGTTCTCCTCTCAAACTTCCTCGAAAGGAGACAATCACGGTTACGCAATGCGGTTGGTGTATTTTAAATGTGTTTACTTCAAGTCGTCTACAAACGGATATTAACAAATTTCCATCTGCCACATAACCATGGGCACGGCTCTCGAAAGTTTAAACCCTGCAGTGGTGTCCCATCTTAGCCCATGACAAGCTCACAATCCGCGGAGACAATCCTCCATCGTGGGACCCTCCGATCAGACTCGGAATCCCGATACACAAGACATTTCGACAATGGTAAAATAAGTCCAGCAAGACCTCCTGATGCACCGACCTACCATGATAGGAGTTGCGCGATCTCGTTCTGAGGGCAAACCGGATGGGACAAGCTACGAGTAAAACCAGCCCTCGAGTTTTCCCGAGGTCATCCCGAAGGCTGCCCGTTTGGGACCAACACCATCAGCACTAGCTCCCCCTCCTATGTAGAAAGAATCTTCAGGTTAATGACGCCCTATGCCAATTAATTATTTAGTTCAAGTATTATTATGGCAAATGTTAAAACCAATGTTGGGCCATGCTTGAAGAGTTTTATTCAAAGCAAACTGTCAAGAGGGCCCCATACCCCTCACCATGTTAGGGCGCAAAATCAAGGAACATAACAACGGTATGACGGAAACTAGGGTGGAAAGAGTGGAACAAAACACCAGGCATAAGGCCTAGCCTTCCACCCTTTACCAAGTAGATATGTGCATTAGTATAAATAAGGGATATTGTGATATCCCATGATATCCATATCCCAACATGGAACAACCTGCAAGTTCACTTGCAACTAGCAACACTATAATAGGGGCTGAGCAAAGCGGTAACATAGCCAAACAACGGTTTGCTAGGAAGGGTAAAAAGATTAGATGCTATCATGGCAATTTGGGAGGCTTGATAAACAAGTGGTAGGTAGCGCGACATAGCGATAGCATCGAGTGAACTAGCATAGATCCAAGGTGACAGTCATCTTTCCTAAAATCCCGCTAGGAAGAAGAACAAGTCCATGAAGAAGACGATCCCACATAGTCGAATGAATCCTCACAATTGCAATGAAACAGGAACTATCGAGAAGGAGCACAATCGAAAAGAAGCAAACAACATGGTAAACACACAACACATAACCAAGACATGATGCATACAAGAGCAGCACATCAAAGCAAGTTTAAATGAGGCTGGAAACAACATATGACAATTCCGGTAAGTCCTCATATGCATATTTCGAAATTGGTCCAGATCTGATTAAAACACAAAGTTTAAGTTGTTAAACATCAAGTTAAAGTGCACCAAGATGATCTACATGTCTTTCTAGTCAAGTTACATATAAAGTTCATTTAATTCGGAGCTACGGCCTAGTAGATATGAGCGAAACAAGTTAAACATGGCATTGATGCAAAATGCATACAAACAACAAGAAAACACAGTAAAAACATGGTTGCAACAAGGTAACATGAAACTACATGCGAAACTAAGCAAGTTTCATATAGAGCATACTCCAGACAGAGCAACGGTTCAACACATACACTCAATACATGTTTCAAACATAATCTGTCCAAAACAGCAACTAAGCACTTTGCAATCAAGGAAACAACATGCTACAGGAAACACATGGACAAATACTTGATATGCACTCAAAGTACAGACAACATGCTTCAAATAACATTAAGGTTCAGGTTCATAGGCATCAGGATAAATCCAGTATGATCAATGCAAAAAGCAACTTAATAACACATATTATGACTTAGTCAAAACATGGCATACATGTGAGCAGGAATAACATGTTGACATGTTGGAGGCATGAAACAATGATGATATAGTGCAAGAACATGGCAAACGAGAGGATGGCATTAAAGTACAGGTTAAACATGGGCAAAACATGATTAGTAAGCATCTCCATATGGGCCCTAGATCAATGGCAATCAACAAGACAAGATGCAACATGATAAAAGCTGATTCTCAGACTTAGAGGAAATCTGGGAATGCAAAATAATAACATTATGATGCTGACTTTGGAGGCACATAACAACAAGCATAGCAACTTTAATAAGCAAAAGTCACGGGCATGTAGTAGAGATGATATACTTCAACTTAGTCAATGGGCACAAGTTCATATGAAGCGTGGAGTAATTACTATGATTCATGCAAAAAAGGAACATGCTGTTAACATGTTGACAGATTTAGCAGGATGGCAACTTGACAGCAAGCAAAAGACCACCTACATGAAGCTATATGGCAACCAAGGGCATTTCATCAAAGTACACATATCAAAGATCAAATAACATCAAGGAATCATAACCATACGGCTCATAGACTAGTGGGAACCAATAAGACAAGTTTGAATGTTGTAACAGTTTAAGCAAGTATAAAACAGCAACATCAGCATAGCATGTTTGCAAGCTTGGAACAGAGGCCATATGAAGTCCAAAATTATGAAACTTGGCATGTGTACAAAGTACTCATAGCATAATTGAAATCATGTAAATGGAGCGTCCCCAAAAGAGGCATAGGTCGATCAATAACAAGCTCACGACAGGGCATCATGAAGTTAACAGAAAACGGGTACATCATTTAGGCATGTTCATGGCAATGAAAACATATGCTATAGGACATATATGAGGCATCAAATGGCATGGCATGATAGAGCATAACATGTACATCAAAACATGTCAACTAAACATCTCCATATTATGCATGGAATTGATGGTAGCATCATGTTAACATGGCAACATAACGTAACAGTTATAAACTACAAAAATCACTAAGTCTCAGAAATCAGCAAACATTAAGTAGCATAGTTTCCAAGCTTGTGCTAGTCATCACAAGGCACATAAAAATACATGGATTGCACCATTGTAAAGATGGTATGAAGATGCTCCTAAAACATGGATACATGATGCTTAAAAGATACACACAAAATGCAATGAAAAAGACAAAACAACAAGTTATGACAAACTACAGCAGTTAACAGCAACATGCACTTTTTCAATGAAGATTAGGACATGTAGATGGACCCTAACATCATTGCATCAGCCACCAACATTAGGAGCACGAAGAGTACAACAAATTGCATATATGGATCACATCATTCAGACAAGCATGCACAATCTTACATACCTCACAAAATGCAATAAGATGCTGAAAGAGGACTTAGTGGAAAACTACCCAGCGCAAAAATCAGGACGACGTGGTGCAGGGACGAGGCTGCATGGCGTTTGGTTGGCGGGTCCAGGGGATCCGGCACCAGGGACTCTTCCTCCGGCCGGATCTAACCCGATCTGACGCGGGGCGAGGTTGGCGGCGAGGGACAGCGCGTTTCGCATCGATCAGGTGAGTGGCGGCTGGACGGCGGGGCAGGCTCGGGCGCCAGGCAGTGCAGAGGCGGGAAGGTGGCCGTGTGCAATGGGCGGGCACGGATCTGCTGGCGCGGAAGTGGGCGACTAGGCGGCGGCTCCGGCGAGGCCAAGGTGCGCGGGGCGGCGCTCGGGCCTAGGCAGGCCGCGCCTGGGCCCGGCGGAGACGGCGCGGGTGGACACGTGGCAGCGGCTGGGTGGACGAGGGGCGATGGAGCAGACATGTCCGGCGAGGGATGGACATGTCCGGCGACACGGGGAGGGGTGGATCTAGGGTTTCGTCCGTGAATATGGAGGGGGAGTACTTATTTATTCATAGAGGGAGCTAGGAGAGTCCAAATGAGGTGCGGTTTTCGCCCACATGATCGTGATCCAACAATGGAGAGCATGTAGGGGGTTTAGATGGGCTAGTATTAGGGTTAGGAGGGGTTTTTTGGACCCTTCGATGCCGAACGGATTGTTCTGATCGCGAGGGGGTGCAGCTGGGCTGTAGGTGGGGATAGTGGGCTATGTAGAGAAGAGGTGAGCTGTAGGGAGAGAAGGCAGAGAGAGAGTCCTGACGACAGTTTCCGGAGACCGAAAACGTCCGAAGTTTGACCGACTATATTGTCGCCATAGTTATCCATTGGGGCAACAAACGTACTCTGAATGTGATGAAATTTGGCAGGTGGTCTACCTACAAAATAACAACACCGCATGCCAACTTTCATCCCATTCCGTGAACATTTTCCAACCACATATAAAATAATATTTCGAAGGTGCCGCGTGTGTGCACGAGTGTGTCTAGGCTTAGAATGGACAACGGAGAGAACTGGGGGACCAGTGGAGATGCAAGTTTTGAAAACAGGATGATGCAATGCACATGATGACATGGAAAGATGCAACACGCAAGAAAATTTCATGGTAACGGCAGCGAAAAACTGGAAGACACCTGGCGCATCGGACTCGGGGCATTACAACTCTCCTCCAATAACAAGAGATCTCCTCCTGAGATCTTAGGAACGAGACAGAAGAGAAAGAGGACAAGGTGAAACAAGAACGCAAGAGAGAAGATGAACAAAGTCGAGAGCACTCGGGTAGAAAATATGAACGACGAATATGACGAGAATCAAAAGCTCAAGGATAAGATAAACTCTGAAACCACTCTAGTTAAAACAAGATAGAAAAGGAATAAGAACGAAATAATTTAGGCAGCACTCCGGCTAAACATGGAAAGAATATAACATGAACTTGAAA
Source organism: Triticum aestivum (assembly GCF_018294505.1). NCBI lineage: Eukaryota > Viridiplantae > Streptophyta > Magnoliopsida > Poales > Poaceae > Triticum > Triticum aestivum. The sequence goes on from NC_057803.1 coordinate 310,159,082, forward strand.
AGATTGAATGATACTTGACGAGAGAAACAACACAATGCCTCCGGAAGAATTGAATAGTTGAATTAAAATAACGAAGAAGAAAATGGCATCTTCTGACACAATTGAGTTCAAAAAGCATCCTTACGAAGAAGGGTTGAATGAACTTGCTGGAAATCAACAACAACAAAATTGATTTGCGTGGCCTTATGTAGCCATCTCTAAACTTGAGGTGAATTTCTGCCACTACCAAATGATTGAATAGCTGAGAATGGAGAAATGCAAAACTCCACTTCAAAAGAATATGAAGAATTAATTGCGCTTCAAGACGCAAGAGGAAAAGATACTTGCACTCCTCCAACAAGAATCTTGATGAACACTTGAAGAATGAATACAATCTTTAATGAACCACCATGAAGAACTCCGATAAAAAAAGGATGATGAGATAGAGTTGAAGGATGAAAAGAATAAGATTAAAGCCTTGCGATGATTTAGATGGAGCTTTGTGACAAGACAAGCGAGAAACTTGGAACTCCGAAAAAAAAGATGAACAAGTTAGAACCGAGAAATTATTCCTCATGAACAATCTCTGAAGCAGGGAATTACTTGGCCACGATGAAATGAGAATAAGAATTACGTTATGCTTATCCTTCATAAAATTTAATTAATGACAAATCGATTTGGCATGCAACTTATTCTTCTTGAAAAGACTTGAGGAGAGATATATCACAAACTTGATAAGGTCTTCATGAACCACCGTTAGGATTGGAAAGGACGAATGAATTGATATGATAACAAAGGAAAAGGAATCTTTAACGAACCACCGTGAGAACTGAAACGAATGAAGAATAGAGAATGACTCTCCGGAAAGCATTACAGATGCATGAAGATACTTGAAGGAATTTAGAGACAAGAGAATGAAGAGACCACGAACTGATTAAAGAATGCTTGAACGAAGCACCGGTACAAATATGGGAACAGAAGAAGTGGCATCAGTTTAGAATAATTGGAGAACAAAGATGAAAACTTGGAACGAAGAACTATTCCGAAATGGAGGCCTCCAGATAATTGAAACAGAAAACAACTCTTGAAATACTCTGGATGGGTAAGAAAAGAATTGCACCATTGGAAATAATTTGAGAGGATAACATCAAGCTAGCACCACAATTCTCCGGGAGAACGAACAATATTTAGAGGAAAAACTCTTCTTTGGTCTTCAAATGACGATGAGGAACACGATCAAAGTTGTTGAGGCACTTCGGGAGAATGAAAAGCGAAGAGGTTGAACCAACAATGAAAATAATTTGAAATCGATCTTGGAAGGGCATCTGACTGATGACATTCATTCTTACATCAAACTTCGAAAAGAATTTGAGAATACTCCAGGAAAATTAAAAAAATCAAGTAAGAACCTGGGAAAAGACGTGTGGGTTAGGGCCCACTTGAAAGAAACAACATTGGAAAGGATTGTTTGAATGAGAAATGATGCACATGATCGATTGAAAGACTCAAATGAGGTGACAACCTCGAATTAATTGAAGGCAAATGCGAATCTTTTGAGATGTCTTCATCAATCCGGAATGATAAAATGGCGAGAGGCGAACAATGATGAACTAGACGAGAATTCACCGGTTGGGACAATTGAGGAAAGACTAAAGAGGCTCCGCATGGATGAAATTGATGCTCGAATAGAGGCTCAAACTCCAGGAATAAAAGGGGTGGGAGGGCGGGTAAAACAAAGGCAACATGGAATGGGGAACTGATGAATATCTTGAAGAGAAAAGTACCGGTTGAAATAATTGAGGAGCGAATGTAGAGACTTCACACGAGTAGGATGGATACTCGATGATAGACTCTGGCTCCGAGAAGAAAAGGGTGGGCAGGTGGGAAAAACAAAGACTACTTCATATGAGGGAACAACGTCGTTGAGAAAGAACTGAGGATTGACTTCCCAAAAGATGAAGAGGATCGAATCAACTTGAAGTGAGGTGCGCCGGATGAAAAGAGCTGGCAACGCAACGAACGAAAAACTAACAGTGTGATCCTAAAAAAATTGAGGGGAAGAGTAGAAGAATCAAACGCCTACATCAAGATTTCTCACCAGAGAGACGAAGGGGCTGAGGAGTAAAAAGAATTCCTACTCTCCGATATAACTAGACTCCGAAAAAAATTTCTTCTAGACTCGACAACAACCAAACTATACGATTAAACAAGGGGGGTCCTATGGTCGGTCGAGGTTCTGATACCAACTTGTCACGCCCAATATGCGACTCTATCCTAAAGGAACTCAAAGATCCCACCAAGGATAGAACCGCATATTGACACGCTTTTGCAAGGTGGATATCATTACATCGTACCATTACAAAATAGTTGGGATACATACAATAGGCAAACAATTGCCGCATGAATACATCAACATCATATATAAGGACAACATCCGGCTATGGATGGAACACAAACAAAAACTCAAAGGACATGCACCCCGCTAGCCCAGGCTGCCGACCAGGAACCTAACCCAAGATCGACAAAGAAGAAGAAGAACTCTGAGGCAAGCAAACATCGCTCTCATGTCACGAACCTGTACCTGCAACTGTTGGTGTAGTAATCTGTGAGCCATGAGGACTCAACAATCCCATTACCATGGGCATCAAGACTAGCAAAGCTTAATGGGTATGGAAAGGATAAGTGGTGAGGTTGCTGCAGTGGCTAGGCAAATGTATGGTGGCTAACTTACGATTACAAGAGACAGTCACGAAAACTAGTAATGATCAATAAATGATCCTGAACTACTTACATTCAAACATAACCCGACCGTGTTCTCCTCTCGAACTTCCTCGAAAGGAGACAGTCACGGTTACGCAACGCGGTTGGTGTATTTGAAATGTGTTTACTTCAAGTCGTCTATAAACAGATATTAACAAATTCCCATCTGCCACATAACCGCGGGCATGGCTCTCAAAAGTTTAAACCCTGCAGGGGTGTCCCAACTTAGCCCCTGACAAGCTCACGATCTGCGGAAACAATCCTCCATCATGGGACCCTCCGATCAGACTCGGAATCCTGGTGCACAATACATTTCGACAATGGCAAAACAAGTCCAGCAAGACCTCCTAATGCACCGACCTAGCCCGATAGGAGTTGCGTGATCTCGTTCTAAGGGCAAACCGAATGGGACAAGCTACGAGTAAAACCAGCCCTCGAGTTTCCCCGAGGTGGCCCCACAAGCTGCCTGTTTGGGACCAAAACCATCAGCACTATCCCCCCTGCTATGTAGAAATAATCCTCGGGTTCATGACGCCCTATGCCAATTAATTATTTACTTAAAGTATTATTATGGCAAATGTTACAACCAATGTTGGGCCTTGCTGGAACAGTCTTATTCAAAGCAAACTGTCAAGAGGGCCCCATACCCCTCACCGTGTTAGGGACGGAAAATCAAGGAACATAACACTGGTCTGACGGAAACTAGGGCGGCAAGAGTGGAACAAAACACCAGGCATAAGGCCGAGCCTTCCACCCTTTACCAAGTATATATGTGCATTAATATAAATAGGAAATATTGTGATATCCCATGATATCCATGTTCCAACATGGAACAACAACGGTTTTCTAGGAAGGGTAAAAAGGTTAGAGGCTATCATGGCAACTTGGGAGGCTTGATAAAGAAGTGGTAGGCACCGAGACATAGCGCTAGCATCAAGACAACTAGCATAGAAAAGAGAGTAGTGAGATCCAAGGTGACGGTCATCTTTCCTGAAATCCTGCTAGGAAGAAAACGAGTCCATGAAGAAGACGATCCCAGGTAGTCGAACGAATCCTCACAATCGCAATGAAACAGGAACTACCGAGAAGAAGCGCAACCGGAAAGAAGCAAACAACATGGTAAACACACAACACATAACCAAGACATGATGCTCAACCAATTATGATGCATGACAAGGCTACATGATGCTACTCATGGCAAGAGATGCATACAAGAGCAACACATCAAAGCAAGTTTAAATGAGGCCGGAAACAACTTATGACAATTTCGGTAAGTCCTCATATGCAAATTTCGAAATTGGTCCAGATCTGATTAAAACACAAAGTTTAAGTTGTTTAACATCAAGTTAAAGTGCACCAATATGATCTACACGTCTTTCTAGTCAAGTAACATATAAAGTTCATTCAATTCCGAGCTACGACCTAGAAGATATGAGCAAAACACGTTAAACATGGCATTGATGCAAAATGCATACAAACATCAACCAAACACACTCAAAACATGAATGCAACAAGGTAACATGAAACTATATGCAAAACTAAGCAAGTTTCATATAGAGCGTACTCCAAATCGAGCAACGGTTCAACACCTACACTCAATACAAATTTCAAATATAATCTGCCCAAAACAGCAACTAAGCACTTTGCAATCAAGGAAACAACATGCCACAGGAAACATATGGACACAAACTTGATATGCACTCAAAGTTCAAACAACATTCTTCAAATAACGTTAAGGTTCACGTTCATAGGTATCAGGATTAATCTGACATGATCAATGCAAAAAGCAACTTAATAAGACAGATCATGACTTTGTGAAAACAGGGCATACATGTGAGCAGGAATAACATTTTGACATGTTGGAGACATGAAACAATGATGATATATTTCAAGAACATGGCAAACAAGAGCATGTCATTAAGTTACATCTCAAATATGGCAAAACATGATTACTAAGCATCTCCTTATGGCCCCTAGATCAATGAAAATCAAGAAGACAAGATGCAACATGATAAAAGCTGATTCTCAGACTTGAGAGGAAATATGGGTATGCAAAATAATAACATTCTGATGCTGACTTTGGAGGCACATAACAGCAAGCATAGCAACTTTAATAACTAAGAAAAAGTCATGGGCATGTAGTAGAGATGATATACTTCAACTTAGTCCATGGGCACAAGTTCATATGAAGCATGGAGTAATTACTATGATTAATGCAAAAAAGGAAGATGATGTAATAGGATGACAAATTTAGCATGATGGCATCTTGAGAGCAAGAAAGAGACAACCTACATGAAGCTATATGGCAACCACGTGCATGGCATCAAACTACACATAACAAAGAGCACATAAAATCAAGGCGTCATAACCATATGGCTCATAGACTAGTGGGAACCAACAAGACAAGTTTGAAAGTTGTAATAGTTTCAGCAAGTATAAAACAACAACATCACCATAGCATGTTTGCAAGCTTGGAACGGAGGTTATATGAATTCCAAAATTATCAAACTTTGCATGTGGACAAAGTACTCATAGCATACTTCAAATAATGTAAATGGAGCGTCTTCAAAAGAGGTATAGATTGATCAATAAAAAGCTGACAACATGTCATCATGAATTTAACAAAAAACTGGAACATCATTTAGGCATGTTCATGGCAATGAAAACATATGCTACAGGACATATATGAGGCATCAAATGGCATGGCATGATAGATCATAACATGTACATCAAAACATGTCAACTAAACATCTCCATATTATGCATGGAATTGATGGTAGCATCAAGTTAACATGGCAACATAATGTAACAGTTACATCCTTAGCAAAAATCACTAAGTCTCAGAAATCAGCAAACATTAAGTAGCAAGTTCACAAGCTTGTGCTAGTCACCACAAGGCACATAAAAATACATGGATTGCACCACTGTAAAGATGGCATGAAGATGCTCCTAAAACATGTGCACATGATGCTCAAAAGATAAACACACAAACTGCAATGAAAAAGACAAAACAGCAAGTTATGACAAACTACAGCAGTTAACAACAACATGCACTTTTGCAATTTAGATTCATTATAACTGAGCATCTTTCCGGCCCTCTCAGACTATTAGCATTTGTAGCCATCAGATCAACACTTTTAAGCATTTTACTCGTTCGATTAAGGGTGAACCGCATGTACGCTCGGTTCGCTCGTTACAAACAATCGCTACCGTAACGGGCCACTGCTCTGGCGACAATTTTGGGCTTCCGCTGTTAAATTGGGTCTAATGGGCCTGAGCTGTCTTTTGTTAATGCTGGACTCTCAACACAACCCTCGTCCAGTTTGCAAGGTCGCAATCCTGGGGTGGCCGCGGACGATGGGACGATGCACGACTCCCGTGGCGATGTCGCTAGCCATCGGCGACACAAGGACCTCCTTCATGCCCGACCTCTCATGCCAAGACTATGGCCCTCCCACCATTGGTGCCGCTGACCAAAACATCGAGCGACGGCATCCACCATGAAGCATGATTTTCCCTAAAGGCGACACCACTAGATCCGGCGTCCTAGACAACTGCCGTCCAAAGGCAGGGTGGACATACTCCGGAGCAGGTGTGTCTCTTTCTCCTCTACTCTAATCTAACCACCCGTCGCTGGGGTTGCCTCCTCCTGTGCGCTCCTCCGTTTTTCTATTGTTCCCATTGGGATTGGTTGGTTGGTTTGTCTCATGGGTTCTATAAGTCCGATTGCTTCCTTGATCGCTGCGACTGCTCGGGATTCTTTTCGTGGAATCGATAGCCTTGTTTACTGGACTATATAAGGACTCTAGAAATATTTATTTTCAATGAACACAAATTTTCAGCATTAGTTGTGTTGTCGACTGGCTTAAAAACCTTTTGTACTTGTCTCTCTATATATATACGCGACGAGTCGGGGCGTTTATGAAATATTTGAATAATTCAGTAAGGTAGTACATGTGTATGCAAAATATTTGAACTGTGCTAATGAAGTCGCATTGTATTCCCCCTTGCAGAAGCCGATTACATGTGGAGTTTCGGAAGAGCAGTTGCAACTAACTTCGTATTACTATATGCCTTAAGTGTTCTATGGAATTCCACTTTCTCATTGGAACAGAAATGCAAAAATGATATGCTAATTTTGATTTCAGTATTACTAATGCACGGTCATTGTTCATGCACAATTTAACAATGTATGTTGGACTATATGATGGTATCTACAATATGATATTTCAATCACTAATAGCAGGAATGTTTCTTCCCATGAAACACATTTGTGTTGGCTTCCATACGACCTCAAGTAAGCATTTTTAATTGAATTGGTTATTTCAAAGACGCTATGGCTGGAAAATATATCCACCAACTGCATATCGTGTAATTGATTATGTTATACAGTTGGAAACTAAAATTGTACTAGCATTTGGAATCTCAAGATAATGTCCGCATAACTACCTGCATATAGGCAAATCTCCGTAACTTTGAAGTACAAATGTACGATAATGATATGCTAAGTTATTAGCATTATGATTTGGAATAATATTTTTTAGGAATAATTTTTCTTCTTCTTTACATTACTAACATTAGTATTTGGAATAAATTTTCCCTATGTTCTTAAGATCTTTAGATGAATGGTAGTTGAAATTCTATGTATGGCCCTTTCATTTCTAGAGTTATCTTTTCCTAGGTCGTATATTTTCTTGGGATTCTTGCCAAATGAATTATCCTACCTTATAGTTTATATTCTTTATATCCTCAAGATGCACTTTTTTCAATGGAGGGAGGACCGCATAAACGTGCTACAATAGTTTGTCCTGAGCATAGGGCATTGCTGCATCTTATCTGGATGTGTTGCAATTTATCATAATATTACCCTTTATGTTACATATTTTGTTTAGTCCAGTTTAGTCCTTAGATATGCTCATTTCACCATTCATCATATTTGAGAAGAGACTGATGCTGCTACAACCTTAATTGCCGGTGATTTTTGTACATGCACTGAGCCAGTAAAAGCTGTCATTTATTCTGTATATTTCGTTTGTAAAAAATAATGTGCACTCATCTTTTCGTAGATTTTAAATAGTTAAGTTTGTAATGTGCAGGACCAAGTTCAGCCACACGGCTCACTAAAAAGTAATTTTGCAGTGTCTTGGAATGTTATTTATACTAAGTTTTCATTTGTACTGATTTGAACAAAATGGCCATGGTTGCATTTTGGTCAAATATATATGTAGTACTTGCACTTTTTTTTCTAGACCAAATATACAAGGCTCAAGCATTGAGAGTATCAAATGCACCAATGGTTGAAAGAGCTCATCCATTCACTAAGAATGATGCAACTTTCCACATGCCATTGACTAATCCATGTTGTTGCGTGTCTCACACTTCATCCTCTAATTGTATTGTCGATGTCATTTACATTTATGTAATTGAGAGAAAATAGGACTTTTTAAGGATGTCACACTACTATTATTTTGACCCGTCTTGCTAAGAAATATTGTCAAGTTTAGTACAGTAGTTAGTATCATGGAACGTCAATCATTGGTTGTCATAAAATGCTTACCTTAAGATTAGTACAGATGTTCCTTCTACAATCACTTTTTTGTACATTGGTGGTCATAAAATGCTTACATTGTAGACTTATGATCCAATTTTACGAGATGCTACAAAAATCTAGGTAGACATGAAACTAAGAGGATGGCTAATATGACCTGAAAATATAGAAGATGACAGTTACATAAAATGATAACTATTTGGTTTGCCTAGATGATTGTTTAGAATGTTTTCACTGGAACTAGGAATTCAGATTTAACATGTCTATATATTTGTAAAAATTACTATTATTCTATTAGAAAATTAGACGGGCGCAGGAACGCGCGCCAATCATAACCTAGTGAAGATTAGGACATGTAGATGGATCCTAACATGATTGCAACAGCCACAACATGAAGATCACGAAGAGTACAACAAATTGCATATATGGATCACATCATTCGGCCAAGCATGCACAATGTTACATGCCTCACAAAATGTAATAATATGCTGAAAAAAGGACTTGGTGCAAAACTACCCAGCGCAAAAATCAGGACGACGTGGTGCAGGGACAAGGCTGGACGGCTTTTCGTTGGCACATCGAGGGGATCCGGCGTCGGGGATGGACGGGGCCGTCCCGACGCGAAGTGGCCGGTGTCGAGCAGGGTGGGAGGCCGGGGACGGTGGCTCGGGGAGGATCCGGCGCCGGGGACTCCTCCTCCGGCCAGATCCGGCACGGGGCGAGATTGGCATCATGGGGCGACGCGCTTCACGGCGAGCCGACGAGGGGCGGCTGGACAGCAAGGCATGCGGTGGCACGAGGCAGCGCAGATGCGGGAAGGCGGCGGCATGCAACGGGCTGTAGCACAGGACGCGCGGCAACGGCGGCAAGGTGCTGCTGCGGGCGCGCGACAAGGATCTGCCAGCGCGGAGGCGAGGGACGAGGCGGTGGCGGGCTCCGGCGAGGCCGAGGCGCGCGTGGCGGGGTGCGGGCCTGGGCCGACCGTGCCTGGGCCCGGCGAGCCGCGGCGGCAGGGACGGCGCGGGTGGACACATGACAGCTGCTGGGTGGACGAGGGACGGTGGAGCGGACATGTCCGGCGAGGGATGGACATGTCCGGCGGCGCGGGGAGGTGTGGATCTATGGTTTGGTCCGTGAAAATGGAGGGGGAGGACCTATTTCTAAGTTGATGGAGCTAGGAGAGTCCAAATGAGGTGCGGTTTTCACCCACGCGATTGTGATCCAACGACGGAGAGCATGGAGGGGGTTTAGATGGGCTAGGATTACGGTTAGGATGGGTTTTCTGGACCCTCCAATGCCGAATGGACGGTTCCGATCGTGAGGGGTGCAGCTGGGATGTAGGTGGGGATAGTGGGCTGTGTAGAGAGGAGGTGGGCTGCGGGGAGAGTAGAGAGAGTCCTGGTGATAGTTTCCGGAGACCGAAAACGTCCGACGTTTGACCGACTATATTCTCGCTATAGTTATCCGTAGGGGCATCAAACGGACTCCGAATGCGATGAAATTTGGCAGGCGGTCTACCTAAAACATAACAACACCACATGCCAACTTTCATCCCATTCTGAGAACATTTCCGACCGATTATAAAATAATATTTCAGAGGTGCTGCGGGCGCTGCAAATGTGTTTGGTCGGAAAACGGACAACCAAGAGAACTGGGGGACCGGGACGGATGCAAGTTTTGAAAACATGAGGATGCAATGCACATGATGACATGGAAAGATGTAACATGCAAGAAAATGGAATGGCAACGACAGCGAAAAACTGGAAGACACCTGGCGCATCGGACTCGGGGCGTTATAGAACTGCTGGATGAGATACACAATGGCATGTGGGGCTTCCATATTGGATAAAGGGCATTAGTTGGGAAAGCTTTCCGACAAGGATTCTATTGGCCCACAGCCCTCCAAGATGCAGTCGAGCTAGTCACCAAGTGTGAAGCTTGCCAGTTCCATTCCAAGAACATACACCCGCCTGCCCAAGCTCTTTAGACAATCCCTTTATCATGGCCATTTTCGGTCTGGGGGCTCGATATCCTCGGCCCCTTCCCCCGAGCAATCGGGGGCTTTTGTTGGGGAACGCAGTAATTTCAAAAAAAATCCTACTCACACGCAAGATCATGGTGATGCATAGCAAGGAGAGGAGAGAGTGTCGTCGACGTACCCTCGTAGACCATAAGCGGAAGCATTAGCACAACGCGGTTGATGTAGTCATACGTCTTCACGATCCGATCGATCCAAGTACCAAACGTACAACACCTCCGAGTTCAACACACGTTGAGCTCGATGACATCCCGCAAACTCTGATCTAGCAGAGCTTCACAGGAGCATTCCGTCAGCACAATGGCGTGATGACGGTGATGATGTTGCTACTGACGTAGGGCTTTGCCTAAGCACCGCTACGATATGACCGAGGTGGAATAGGGTGGAGGGGGGCACCGGACACAGCTGGGAGAGATCAACAGATCAACTTTTGTACATATGGGGTGCCCCCTGGCCACGTATATAAAGGATGGAGGGAGGAGGAGGCCGGCCCTCATAGGGCGCGCCCATGTGTGGAGTCCTACTAGGACTCCCTAGTCCTAGTAAGATTGCACCTCCCGCATGGAATAGGAAAAAGGGAAGGGAGAAGGAGAAGGAAGGAAGGGGGCCCCCCTCCCTAGTCCAATTCGGACCAGTCCATGGAGAGGGATGCAGCCACGCTTTGAGGCCTTTCTCCTTTCCCGTATGGCCCATTAAGGCCCAATACGAATTCCCGTAACTCTCTTGTACTCCGAAAAATACCCGAATCACTCGGAACCTTTCCGATGTCGGAATATAGTCGTCCAATATATTGATATTTACATCTCGACTATTTCGTGACTCCTCATCATGTCCCCGATCTCATCCGGGACTCCGAACTACCTTCGGTACATCAAATCACACAACTCATAATACAAATTGTCACAAAACGTTAAGCATGCGGACCCTACGGGTTCGAGAACTATGTTGACATGACCGAGACACGTCTCCGGTTAATAACCAATAGCGGAACCTAGATGCTCATATTGGCTCCCACATATTCTACGAAGATCTTTATCGGTCAAACCGCATAACAACATACGTTGTTCCCTTTGTCATCGGTATGTTACTTGCCCGAGATTCGATCGTCGGTATCTCAATACCTAGTTCAATCTCTTTACCGGCAAGTCTCTTTACTCGTTCCATAATATATCATCCCGCAACTAACTCATTAGTTGCATTGCTTCCAAGGCTTATTATTATGTGCATTACCGAGAGGGCCCAGAGATACCTCTCCGACAATCGGAGTGACAAATCCTAATCTTGATCTCTGCCAACACAACAAGTATCTTCGGAGACACCTGTAGAGCACCTTTATAATCACCCAGTTACATTGTGACGTTTGGTAACACACCTAGTGTTCCTTCGGTATTCGAGAGTTGCATAATCCCATAGTCATAGGAACATGTATAAGTCATGAAGAAAGCAATAGCAACAAACTAAACAATCATCGAGCTAAGCTAGTGGAATGGGTCAAGTCAATCACATCATTCTCCTAATGATGTGATCCCATTAATCAAATGACAACTCATGTCTATGGCTAGGAACCATAACCATGTTTGATCAACGAGCTAGTCAAGTAGAGGCATACTAGTGACACTCTATTTGTCTATGTATTCACACATGTATCGTGTTTCCATTTAATACAATTCTAGCATGAATAATAAACATTTATCATGAAATAAGGAAGTAAATAATAACTTTATTATTGCCTCTACGACATATTTCCTTCAACTTTGAATTATTATTCAGTGCTATCGACAAGTTTACAAAGTGGCGGATGTGACCACCGTGAGAAAGGTGACTACATGTCGGGACCCCGATCCTAAGTCACACCGATCTAACATGTAACACTTCATATCACTTTGCGGCCTCACGCACAGTATTCCCATGGGTGCCACCTTACCTGGCCCAGGACCGTTTGCGCCTTTTGGCTCACGTATATGATAGTGTCGCTAGCATCCATATGAAGTCGGTGATGGATACCAACTTCTTACGCGGATGTGCGGTGTTCTGCTCAATCTGTGCTAGCAAGCGGTTAGTCTCACGCTTGTTCCTCTCGGATGCTAACAAGAACTCTGCCATCAAAGGCTGGTCAGGAGGATCCTCATCCCTACCATATTCATGGTTCTTGCTATGAGCAACTGAACCTCGGTTAGAAGACGACATCCTGGCACAGAAACCAATGAAACAAGGATGGAATTGGCATCGACATAAGGATGCGGAATGTAATGCAAAAGTATTGGAAACTCTTGAAATCCTAGGAAAATTCCGGCAGCATAATGGCTGTAAATGCTCAAAAAGGATTTTGAGACATTCATCAAAGGAATAGCATAATCACTCAGCATCATAATATCAAGGTTCCGGGTCAAACTGAGGACACACGGAAGTAGTAGAACTATACGGAGACACAACCAAACAATCCTAAGACTTTACGGTTTAGTAACACGTCATCCTGAGAGATAGAGGAGAAGCCTAGGCCTTAACCCTCATAGAAAAGAAGAGGCTGACTCAGAAAGAATGACATGAGGTAAAGGAGTAAAAGAGCCTTACGTTCCCTTCCACAATCAATTCCCTTATATAACTAAAGCATTTCTAGACTCAACTTCGACCAGTTTGGCTTGGTAATCCTACAGTCAGTCAGGATCTGATACCAATGCTGTCGGGACCCCGATCCTAAGTCACACCGATCTAACATGTAACACTTCATATCACTTTGCAGCCTCACGCACGGTATTCCCATGGGTGCCACCTTAGCTTGCCCGGAACTGTTTGCGCCTTTTGGCTCACGTATATGATAGTGTCGCTAGGATCCATATGACAGAGAACCCGGGCCGACATGACTAGTCGTGATACCAAAGTGGCACTAACTTACAGGGACAGGCATACATGAATCAACCTCGAGCATGTCGGTCAACAGCGGATGATTCCGGGCTGTAGCACTGGGCTAACAGGACTCCGGGAACCCGGGCTGTAGCGGGCTAGGCAGGACTCCGGATGTCACCACGTGACATTTCCTGAAGGGACAGACACAGGAACGAAGTGAATCACATGCCGGCCAGTCAAGTGTTCTGGAGCAGTAGTGCTGGGCTAGCAGGACTCCGGTGAACCAGGCTATAGCGGACTACTATGGCTCATGGAAGCACAAGACTAAATTTCCCCATAAGAGAGGCTACCAGGGATAAGCAACTAAGTTGTCGGATCCCACACATAGCAATACACGTTACACATATGCATAACATGCAAGTATGTGCTGTACAACATGGCATCACAACATAACTCAAACTCATATAGATAAAGGCCCAGAAGAGCCACATAGCATTCAATACACACAGGGGTCTCATGACCCATCATTCAGAGCATACATGCAATGGAAGCATTACATGTCTGAGTAAAGACAACTACAAAAGGAAAAGACTAAGAAACCTGACTAAACACGACGCTCCCAAGGGTACAAGATCGTAGCTGGGATACAAGCTACTCGTCGAAGTCACTAGTGTAACCAACTGCAAAACATAAATAAGCAAAGGTGAGTACGAAGGTACTCAGCAAGTCTTACATCAGAACTATCTACATATGCAACATTATCAACAAATTGGGGTGGTGGAGTTTTAACAGCAGCAAGCCAGCTTTGACTCAGTAGCTAACCTATACTATGAGTATCAGAAACTTCTTTGAGGTGAGAAGACGCACACGAGTCCACATATTCACCATATCAATACTCCACTACGGATCCGTTCCCGTCTCCCGATAAGAAGGCCATCCATAGCTCTCATGCTTATCTTGCAGATTTTAGAGTATCCACTTCAAGTTGTCTATGTACTACATAAGTCCTCCAAGTTTCCATATCCGAGGAAAATGGCTATTTGAATAGATAATGTTAACCCTGCAGGGGTGTACTTCTTCACACACGCTCTCGCCACTTATCGCCCTGTACACATCATGTACCTCGGCAACCTTCAAGCGGAAGCCGGGCGAGGGTGTCGGCCAAGACCTGACTAAACACACAAGTCTCTCGTCCAGGTTAATCGCCTATTCGAGTTCCATCCGCAAGGAGTTTCAGCCAAAGTCTCCAGTACGGCCCCAAATGATGTGTGCAGGTCATGACAGGTCATGCAGAGGAATGGGTTCAACTACCGCAGCAGAAAAGTAGCAGTTGAATCGTTGTTGTCCTAATGCAGTAAAAGGAGCAGGAGCGAGAGAGTGGGATTTATCGAAATGCTCAAAGGGGGGTTGCTTGCCTGATAGGACGACGAAGGGGCACTGCTCCTCTGACAGGTACTCGGGAACACCTTCCGGAGTGGAACCTATCGAGAAGAAACGGCGCCGGCAATCAATACGCAAACAAATGCAACAATATGATGCATGACAATGGCATGTGCAAATGCTAGTGTTTGGGCTAATGCAAGATGCTACCAAGTTGGTTGAATCCCATTTGAATCAAAGATTCAAATGCAATTCAAAATGAAGCATTTAAAATGCCCATATTATGTTTTCACTCATGTGGAACACCATGGAGTGACACTATTCGGGAGATATATAAGTCAGCGAGCTGACTAGCAGTGATACTCTCTCGAACAGGTAGGAAGTGAGCCACTTTGGAAAGACGATCAATGACCACGAAGATAGCATTATTTCCTTTCTTGGTCCTAGGAAAGCCGGTGATGAAGTCCATACCAACTTTGTCCCATTTCCACTCGGGAATAGCTAAAGGTTGAAGGGTGCCAGCAGGTCTTTGATGCTCTGCCTGAACGCGATGACAAACGTCACAGTTGGCAATATACTGAGCGATTTCTCTCTTCATCCTAGTCCACCAGAACCTCTGGCGTAGGTCCTGATACATATTGGTACTACCGGGATGAATTGTGAGAGGAGATTCATGGGCCTCCTTAAAGATTAGTTGCTGCATCTGTTGACATTTGGGAACCAACAAATGGTTTCCAAAGTAAAAAAACACCTCGTTCATCCATAGAGAAATAGCCAGCAACTCCCTTGGAAATATTTTTCTTGATTCGGGAGATTCCCGTATCATGCTTCTGAGCCTCTAGTAGAGGCAGTGACTATTTTGCCAGATGGATGTGTAAGTTGAACAAATCTAGTGTAACAATCGATCTTGGCATGATGAGCTGTCATCCAGTCCATGCCCAAGATGATGTTAATATCTGAAGACTTGAGAGATATCAAAGAAGCAAGGAATACCAGTCTGTCAACAAGGATTTCATTACCATGGCTTAACTTGGAGGTTTGCCATTTGGAACCACGAGTCTGGATTATTAGTTGAGTCGGCATATCACAAAATGACATGTCGTGCAACCAAGCATAACCTTCGGATATGAAGGAGTGAGATGCTCCAGTATCGAACAGAACTAAAGCTGGGTGACAATTGACAAGAAGCGTTCCCAATACGATGTCGGGATCATCTTGAGCTTCTGTAGCTGAGACATGGTGCACACATGCTCGTTCAATGGAGGCTGGCTTGGTACTGATCATCTTGCCTGATGGCTTTTCACGGCCAACAGACCTCTCAGACTGGGGTGGAGTATAACTAGACTGAGGGCAGTCACGTGCATAGTATCCTGGTTCTCCGAAGGTGAAACAAGTTCCTGAGGTAGGACATGGACCTACATTGGCAAGTGGTCCACTAATAGGCCTGGGTGGAGCACGTTGCTGAGCTGGGTGAGGCGCCACATCGGATTGCCTCGGTGCATATCCAGGTGGAAGAGCTGAGTTCGGAATCCAAATCCGTCGCTTCTGAGAGCCAGAATGGGAGGAAGAACCTAGATCACGGTTGTGCTTACGAGACTCCTTGTAAGTGAGTTGAGCTGTCTCTACATTAATGGCCTTGTTCACAAGAGCCTGGAAAGTATCACAATGATGCAGGTGGAGATCACGACGCAACTTAGGGTTGAGACCCTTCCGGAACCTAGCCTGCTTCTTGGCGTCCGTGGACACTTCTTCTGTAGCATAGCGGGCGAGGTTTCCAAACTCTCTACTGTATGCATCAACAGGCAGCTTACCCTGGGTAAAACTACAGAATTCTTCCCTCTTGCGGTCAATGAGAGCCTGAGGAATGTGGTGCTCACAAAAAGCCTCAGTGAAATCCCTCCAGGTAGGAATCTGGCCAGCTGGAAGCATAGCCTCATAGCTCTGCCACCAAATACTAGCAGGACCTTCCAGGTGATAGGTAGCATAGGTGACCTTGTCACCTTCAGCCACGCTTGCAGAATGCAACTTGTGAGTGATGCTCCGGAGCCAGTCATCTGCATCGAGTGGCTCAATGGAATGATGGAAGGTGGGTGGTTTTAGACCAATGAAGTCGATGATGGATACCAACTTCTTACACGGATGTGCGGTGTTCTACTCAATCTGTGCTAGCAAGCGGTTAGTCTCACGCTTGTTCCTCTCGGATGCTAACAAGAACTCCGCCATCAAAGGCTAGTCAGGAGGATCCTCATCCCTACCATCTCCGTGGTTCTTGCTATGAGCAACTGAACCTCGGTTAGCAGACGACATCCTGGCACAGAAACCAAGGAAACAAGGATGGAATTAGCATCAACATAAGGATGCGGAATGTAATGCAAAAGTATTGGAAACTCTTGAAATCCTAAGACAATTCCGGCAGCATTACGTCTGTAAATGCTCAAAAAGGATCTTGAGACATTCATCAAAGGAATAGCATAATCACTCAGCATCATAATATCGAGGTCCTGGGTCAAACTGTGGACACACGGAAGTAGTAGAACTGTACGGAGACACAATCCAACAATCCTATGATTTTACGGTTTAGTAACACGTCATGCTGAGAGATATAGGAGAAGCCTAGGCCTTAACCCTCGTACAAAAGAAGAGGCTGACTCAGAAAGAATGACATGAGGTAAAGGAGTAAAAGAGCCTTATGTTCCCTTCCACAATCAATTCCCTTATATAACTAAAGCATTTCTAGACTCAACTTCGACCAGTTTGGCTTGGTAATCCTACAGTCAGTCAGGCTTTGATACCAATGCTGTCGGGACCCTGATCCTAAGTCACACCGATCTAACATGTAACACTTCATATCACTTTGCGGCCTCACGCACGGTATTCCCACGGGTGCCACCTTAGCTGGCCCGAGACCGTTTGCGCCTTTTGGCTCACGTATATGATAGTGTTGCTAGCATCCATATGACAGAGAACCCGGGCCGACATGACTAGTCGTGAACGCAAAGTGGCACTAACTTACAGGGACAGGCACACATGAATCAACCTCGAGCATGTCGGTCAACAGCGTATGAATCCGGGCTGTAGCACTGGGCTAACAGGACTCCGGGAACCCGGGCTGTAGCTGGCTAGGCAGGACTCTGGATGTCACCGCGTGACATTTCCCCGAAGGGATAGACGCAGGAATGAAGTGAATCACATGCCGGCCAGTCAAGTGTTCCGGAGCAGTAGTGCTGGGCTAGCAGGACTCCGGTGAACCAGGCTGTAGCGGACTACTATGGCTCATGGAAGCACAAGACTACATTTCCCCATAAGAGAGGCTACTAGGGATAAACAACTAAGCTATCGGATCCCACACATAGCAATACTCGTTACACGTACGCATAACATGCAAGTATGTGTTGTACAACATGGCATAACAACATAACTCAAACTCATATAGATAAAGGCCAAGAAGAGCCACATAGCTTTCAATACAAATAGTGGTCTCATGACCCATCATTCAGAGCATACAAGCAACGGAAGCATTACATGTCTGAGTACAGACAACTACAAAAGGAAAAGACTAAGAAGCCTGACTAAACACGACCCTCCCAAGGGTACAAGATCGTAGTTGGGATACAAGCTACTCGTCGAAGTCACTAGTGTAACCAACTGCAAAACATAAATAAGCAAACATGAGTATGAAGGTACTCACCAAGTCTTGCATCAGAACTATCTACATATGCAACATTATCAACAAAGGGGGTGGTGGAGTTTTAACAGCAGCAAGCCAGCTTTGACTCAGTGGCTAACGTATACTACGAGTATCAGAAACTTCTTTGAGGTGAGAAGACGCACACGAGTCCACATATTCACCATATCAATACTCCACTACGGATGCGTTCCCGTCTCCCTACGAGAAGGCCATCCATAGCGCTCATGCTTATCTTGCGGATTTTAGAGTATCCACTTCAAGTTGTCTATGTACTACATAAGTCCTCCAAGTTTCCATATCCGAGGAAAACGGCTATTCGAATAGATAATGTTAACCCTGCAGGGGTGTACTTCTTCACACACGCTCTCGCCACTTATCGCCCTGTACACATCATGTACCTCGGCAACCTTCAAGCGGAAGCCGGGAGAGGGTGTCGGCCATGACCTGACTAACCACACAAGTCTCTCATCCAGGTTTATCGCCTATTCGAGTTCCATCCGCAAGGATTTCCGGCCGAAGTCTCCAGTACGGCCCCAAACGATGTGTGCTGGGTTCCCAAGCCCACCATCCAGGCGCCACTTAGTACACCGTGCCACGGATCCTAGTCTGTCCCAAGCCCGCCCCTTGGACAACACCTGGTAGACAAGTAGCACTACCTACAAACGCCAGAAACTAGTTGCAACTCATGGACACAGATCAAGTGGATTAATAAGTCGAGAGGGGCCGGATAACCGGAACCCAATATGTGGTAGTAACTGGACTTGGACAACATACATAGAACTCAGTGCTTAGGGACGGTTCCAATGAGACAACCCACCATGTACTCCTACATGGCCTCTCATCGCTACCTTTACCAAAACGTGTTCACACACTTAGCCTTTATCGGTAGGACATGTTCACCACTCCGATTCATTCCTGATGAATCAGACCTGACACAACTCTAAGCATAGCTGGCATAAAGAAAACAAGCATGGATGAGTAGGCACATCAAGGCTCAAGCAACTCCTACTCATGCTAGTGGGTTTCAATTATTTACTGTGGCAATGACAGGTCATGCTGAGGAATGGGTTCAACTACCGCAGTAGAAAAGTAGCAGTGGAATCGCTGTTGTCCTAATGCAGTAAAAGGAGCAGGAGCGAGAGAGTGGGATTTATCAAAATGCTCAAAGGGGGGGTTGCTTGCCTGATAGGACGACGAAGGGGCATTGCTCCTCTGACAGGTACTCGGGAACACCTTCCAGAGTGGAACCTATCAAGAAGAAACGGTGCCGGCAATCAATACACAAACAAATGCAACAATATGATGCATGACAATGGCATGTGCAAATGCTAGTGTTTGGGCTAATGCAAGATGCTACCAAGTTGGTTGAAGCCCATTTGAATCAAAGATTCAAATGCAATTCAAAATGAAGCATTTAAAATGCCCATATTATTTTTTCACTCATGTATAAGTTGGTTTTTCATGCATGTAACTGGCATAAATGGATTCCTTGCATTTTTCTGATAATTTTTAATATATAAATTTCTGAGCTACAGTTGAATTTCTATGAATTTTAGAAGTTTATATCAATTTCTGGATTTCCTAATTTATTTTAATACCAGAAAAAGAATAACTGTGCCAGCACTATGTCAGCATGACGTAAGCAAGTCAACGGGGCTGAACAGGTCAAACCTGACCAGTGGGTCCCACTGGTCAGTGACCCAGTCAACTAACTAAGTTAGTTAGTCCTAACTAACTGGCAGGGCCCACTAGTCGGTGACTGTAGTAGCTAACCTAGTTAGTTAATTAGTGCTAACTAGAGTAATTAGTCAGGCGGGGCCTGCAAGTCAGTGAGAGAGAGGGGGAGGTCAAACTGGGCTGTGGGGTCAACCCATGCCGGTCAAAGGTCAGTGGTCGACGTCGTTTAGCCACCGGCGAGTCCAGACGCGGCGGTGCGCTGCGGGTTTTGCCTACAGGGAGCCATTGGGCGCGCGGAGTGCAGCTACAGGATGCGGACGCTCGTCTGCATCCAGCCGTCGTGGTGGCGCGGCCGGGGAGCGGCCGGAGTGGCACCGACGATGACTAGTGCGGCGGCCGGAGTTCGTCCAGGTGCGAGCGGGGTGTTGCGGATCACGGCAGGGGCTGCGAGCAGGTCCGCTCGACTCGCCGGAGTGCACTGAGTGCAACGGCGAGCTTGGTTGCGAGCTCCGGTGGCTGTGGCCATGATGGCGAGGGCTGCGGCGGCGATGTCTTCTGCCGGGGCAGAAACAATGGCTATGACACGGGAACGAGGGGGAGAAGAAGGGGGAAACAGGGAGATGCTCATGGCAATCACGTGAAGCAGCACGGCGGCATCGGGGGAGGCCTGGTGATGGCGAATCGACGGTGGTGGACGACGGAGCCCGAGGTGTAAGACGATGGCGATGGCAGCGTGCCAGGGTGTCTGGCGCCGTGCGTCTCGACGAGGAGGCGTAGCCCACAGCGGTGAACCGCGTGGACACGATGGAGGGGCGAGGGGACGGCAAAGAGCGCGTCGGCGGTGAGCTGCAGCGATGGCAGCGCTTTGGTTGTCGCAGGAGAGAGAGACAAAGGAGGAGACGGGGACGAGGGAGAGTGAGAGGGGGTCGGTGAGGCTGTATGGCTTCTCCAGGGACGTCCAGAGGGTGGCGGCAAGCAGGAGGTGGCCGGGCGTGCGCCGACGTGCGTCGGCCACGCGCCTCTCCTCCTCCTGGCGGGAGGTTGAGGGTGACTGGAAGGGCCAGCTGGCTAGGCCGGCCAGCTGGGCCACACAGTGCCAGGCCTCAGGTAAGTGGCCCAGGTAAGTGTTTTTTCCTTTTCTTGTTTTCTTTTCTATTTCTGACATTTGTTTTGGCTTAAAATAAATACTAGCACAGAATAAAAATGTTGAGATTCCTTGTGACCACTAGTTATAATATACCAGAGGCCCTCACCAAATTCCAACATTTTTGGAGCCTTTAAAATATTTATATTATTTTAAACAGCTCCAATTCAAATACATATGGGTTCATTCAAAAATCCAAAATGTTTAGCAAAAATGTGCATCACCTCTGGTTGTTGTTTGCAACATTTTCCAAAGACCATGAACATTTTTGAAGAGCATTTCGGGTTTATTGAAATTCCATTTTTAATTTGAACCTATTTGAATTTGCTTTGGTTCTAGGGTTTGAAACATCCCCATTTCAATTTCATTTGAAACTTAACATGATGCACAAAGGAAACCTACATCATACCAGAACTAGGGATGTGACACTCCATAGTTAGCTATCAAATTATTGAAAGAATTGGTGTGTCGTTTTGGAGTTCCGGCAAGAATCATTACCGACAATGGCACCCAGTTCATGAGTCGCACCTTCACGCAATATGTTCATGCCCTCAGATACAATGTCTCATTTGCCTCTGTTGCACATCCTAGAAGAAATGGACAAGCTGAGAGGGCGAACGCTGAAGTGCTGCGAGGACTCAAGACAAGAACCTTTGATATGCCACAGAAGCACGACAGTCGGTGGATCGATGAGTTGCCGGTAGTTCTCTAGTCCCTTAGAACAACACAAAACCGAGCTACAAGGAAGACTCCTTTCTCCCTGGTCTACAGGGCAAAAGCAGTTATCCCCACGCAACTCATTTACGGGTTGCCTTAAGTGCTTGCCTAAGACGAAGTAGCGCAAGATCAGCACCGGCATGACAATCCTATGCTACTCGAGGAGAACCGTCTCCGGGCTGCTACACGTGTTGCACGCTATCAGCAAGCCCTGCGTCACTATCATAGCCTCAGGGTTCATGCCCAGTGCTTTGAGGAAGGTGACCTTGTCCTTAGGGACGTTCGTCCGCCAAGGGTATTAACAAATTGACACCGAAGTGGGAAGGCCCTTACCGGGTAGTACGAGTCAACAGACCTGGCGCAGTCCTTCTGGAGACCGGAGATGACATTCGATTGCAGAACTCATGGAACATTGAGCATCTCCGCAAGTTTTACCTGTAAGGCACGACTGTCGGGTCTTGCCCGACAACCACCCTTTTGTACAGGCCTTACCTCAATTGCATATAACCCATTGTACGAAGCCAGGGCGATGACCCTGTGCAAGAGAAAATAAACAAAGTCCCGGGGGGGAGCCCCGACCAAGTTGCATGCATGCATGAGCATTCCAGAGCGCTGCATAAGCATTTCATGAGCATCTGCATATGCATATAGATAGGATCGCATCTTGCATTCATTCTCATCTGCATGAAGCTGCAGGTTCCTATCGTGAACTTGACTTTAACAAGGAGATGAGAAGATAGCCCGACACTGCGATCTCCGGCAAGCATAACAGATAAGTTCTACCTCTTGTCCATTAGTGTTCTGTAAGCTATAACTTGTGCATGAGGAAACCTCGCCACTCTCTTGAGACTTAGGTGCTCCCATCCTTGACTTCAACGTTTCTTCAGTCGGGATGGTCGTAGTGACCTTTGGTAAAAGGAAGTTGGCAGGGGTCTGGTCACTTTATATTTTGCCCGGTAGACATAGTTCTCCGACAAGTAAAAGGATGCCGGCAAGGTGGCCTGCCGGGGAAAACTCGTTTACTTACATTAAAGAGGCATCCCACCTCTGCATGGACATATACATGAATGGGTTCCCGGCAAGGTTCATCTTTTTCATTAATATGCCGATAATACAAGTATAAGCATTACAGAACACAAACATGGACTCGAGAGATTACATTATTTGAATTAAAATTTGGCAATTGCCTACAAGTTTAAGATTAAAAAAATATAAGTGCCATGTAATCTCCTCTTTTCATTTTCCCTCCTGCCAGGCACTACGATGGAAGGAGGAAAAGATGAGAAAGGCACCGAAGTAGGAGCCCACCCCGGTCCCGTCGCGGCCCACTAGCCACGATCTGACAAGATCATGAGTGGTGAGGCTGCAAAGGAGGGGCACGGAGGACAGGGCGGCATCCACTGGTCGCCACCTCCAGGACCAGCAGGAAGCCACGGCCTGTGCATTTGTAGACTTATCCACCAAGGCTCAGCCGGAAGACTGCTGGAGGGGAGGCGAAGGCACCAAGATAACATTCTTTCCCGGCTATCACCCTAGGAGGCTGGTGATGATGATGCCGGGGAGCGAGGGGAAGAGCGGAAAGATGAAGCGGCAGGTTGTCGGTCGAAGGCTAAGGCATCCACGCCATCATAGTCCGACTTGACCCCCTGCCACCTGCCTTCTCTGTCTTCCCTCGTTTTCTCCTCACCACCACTGCTCCCGAGAAGCGCCAAGACTCCCGTCCGACGCCTTCCTTGAAAAGACGATGAGTGACCAAGACGACCAGGGGGTTCGCGGTGCACCGCTCCCCACCTCGGCGAGCAGAAAGACGCGCCTCTCGTTGCCATAGGCCCCAAGACCTCCAGAGGGGCAGTGCTAGGATTACCACTGGTCTCCAGCCCTGCCCCCCCCCAACAAGCCCCGTAGACGCCAAAGACCTCGATACCGGGCCTATAAGCAGCGGAGGCGCGGAGCAGCAAACACATCGCCAAATGGGCAACCGACCAGGGCGAGAGGGGCAAGCCATTCTTCACGACAAGGTGAAGTGGCATTCCCCATGGCTTGGACCAAGTTCACTCCCCTTACCCCGACACCAACATTAGGCAACTCCATCCTCATTCGAGGGCCCGGGGGCTGGCCCCAGGCTCTTCCCTTCAGGTGAACCAACAAGAAGCAAAAATCAGAGGAGGGGGAGTGCAAGGGTGAATGACTCCTCCCTCTCTCCACCTCTCTTTTATAGGCAGGCCGGTGAGGGGAGTCGCTCCCTCAAAAAGCGGCCACCAATCTCCTCCGCCAATTCAAGAAGATCGGGCCCTCTATTACCTACACCGAGCGATGCATGCTGCATACGTGGCTAAGCATAAGGGCGAGGTGGGAAGAGTGAATTGGCAGTTTCTACCCCATGTGTCAAAGTCATTCACGGGCCTTTACCAGGGTGGCCCCACTACTATTGGCTTTACACGACACGCGGGGAAACCAGAAACTGCCCTGGACCCAAGATTAATGAAGAAGCAAACAAGACCTCAAGAGACCAGCCTCTTCGGCACCCTCGCCTGTGCACTTATTAGGCCCTACCCCGAAGACGCCCGACAGCGCGTTCGGGATAGGCCCGGAGGCTTCTATCGGTGCAACAAACCCTGGGTCTGTTGCACAGACGGTGCACATATACTGGAATAGGATTGAGACACCAACCCAAGTCAGAGTACAAGAGACAAAGAACTTCGAAGAACCAACATGCAGATCAAGAGGACCAAAGTCAAGCCAGAGAAGCAAGACACCACCAGGAGAAAAGCCTTCCTTGCCGGGCAGACAAGCTCAACAAGGACGAGGCCACCCCCAGAAGAAAATGTCCCGACACGGCCTGCTAGGACTCGCGAAGGCAAAACCACCTCACCCAACCACTCCGCCACGACCCACGTCTTCAATCAATGCGGTGTCAAGCTGCAAAGTGTCTAAGTGACAGCCTCTTTCTACAGGAAATGCCTATAGATGACACCCGTCCCACGACGTGTCAAGCAGGCAGGCAGGGAGCTGGTGAGATATCCTGGCAAGGCTTGCCGGGCACTCAGTGACGTGATGTTAAGCCGTGCGTTTAATGTGCCCTGTCAGCCTGTAGAGTTAGGTATGATAGCACTGTTTGCTATCTTATCAGTGCATAATGACTACTTTGCCATTGTGATAACCCCTTAATCTATAAAAGGAGGCCAATGGCAACCGTAGAAAGGGTTAGAAGGTTGGCTAACTCACACACCCATACGCGCGTAGCCACTGCCACCCTTGCCGGGCAAGTGTACTACGCACCACCACCACTCTTCCAACATCGATCCACCAAAGCAGGAGTAGGGTTTTATGCCTCACGGCAGCCCAAACCTGGGCAAAATTGCCCGTGTGATCTCTGTCGTGCTCCCCCATGCTCGTCTGCTCTTTGTGCAACACAACGTCCCCCCTGCCGAACCAGCAAGGGGCCCTCGGGTCCCATAGGTGGTCGTGGTTTCCTGCGACACATGGGTGGGTTCCTTGCGCCTGTGCATGCTTCTTCAGGGGATGGCATCCTTCTAGCTTCGGGTCAATGGAGATGACCATGCTCTCTATGGAGCCTTCCGGAGCGCCTGGTTCCCGTCCTGGACGCGATAGTGGGGGTTTAAGCGACAACAGGAGCGCACCCTTGGGAGATAGCAGCGAGGGAGGTGGCGGCAACCCATGACGCGTCAAGAGCGAGAACGACCGCTCTGCCAAGGCGTGATTTCAGGCAGCACCATCATCACCGGTTGGGCCTTCGGCAATGCCACCATCCGCACATGCCCTCCGGTTTCTTCCTCCTAGCCGGGGAACAGTGCCGTCCTGATATTGGGGAGGCGCCGAATCCCCGCCAAGCCTTCCCTCCGTCTTCCTCATCCCCCTGCATTTTTGAGGAGGTAAGGTACAAAGCAAAGGCATCAGTGGCATCTATCTTTTTTGAATCTAAAATGTGTTGGCACTTTCCAAACTTTAGTCTAAATTATGTAATCTTCTTCACCCATGTTTGTGTTCTGTAAGATCTGTACTTTCTTATCAGCATATTAACGAAAAGGACAAGCCTTGTCGGGTACTTGTGCATGTAACATTTCCATGCAGAGGTGACATGCCTCTATACTTTCAAGTAAACAAGTTTTCCTCAACATGTTATCCTGCCAGTGCCCTCATTTTGGTAACGTGGAAATAGGCTTGCCGTGCGCAACTCATAAAGAGGGACCAGCCCCCATCAAACCTTTTCTGCCAATGGCTAGTGCAACCATCTGATACGTCCATTTTGCATCATGCTTTGATATCGATATTTATTGCATTATGGGCTGTTATTACACATTATGTATGTCTTTTCTCTCTTATTTTACAAGGTTTACATGAAGAGGGACAATGCCGGCAGCTAGAATTCTAGACTAGAAAACGAGCAAATATTAGAGACCTACTCTAAAAACTCCAAAAGTCCTGAAACTATGAGAATTATTTTTGATTATATAAAAAATATTGGGCAAAGAAAGCACGAGAGGGGGCCACCTGCCGTCCACAAAGGTGGGGGGCGCGCCCTACCACCCTGGGCGCGCCCCTGCCTTGTGGGCCACCTGGCAGGCCCCCCAATGCCCATCTTCTACTATATGATGTGTTTTGACCTAGAAAATATTAGAAGGAAGCTTTCGGGAGGAAGCACCACCGTCTCGAGGAGGAACCTGGGTTGATCCAATCTAGGGCACCGGCGGAGCTGTTCTGCCTGCGAAACTTCCCTCCGGGAGGGGGACATTGTCGTGGTTCTAAGTCTGATAGTAAAGTAGGGTGGTAAGAATGTAGAGGCAAGATCCTAGCTACGGTGAGATTGTGCAGGCAAGATGTACGAGTTCAGGACCTTCGTGGTGGAAGTAACAACCCTACGTCTTGGTGCCCGGAGGCTCGGTCGATTGGAATATGCGTGAAGTTACACGGGGTGTGAACCCCTATGCTGGAGGAGGGGGTGGCTTATATAGAGTCCGCCGGACCACTCCAATCCTCAATTACACATGGTTTAAGGTACATAAAGATGGATGTTACTGATAACGTCAGCAATAAAGATACATGAATGACTATTAAGTCTATAAGGTAACGCCAGACCGTTGCATACAGAGTGACCTTAGACCTTCTAGCTCTCGAGTGATTCTTGTCGCGGTCGAGTGTTCACTCCTTTTTGTCGAGTGAACTTGAGTCTTTCGAGTGGAGTGTTTACGGTCGAGTGAATGATGGTATCCCTCCAATGCTTACGACTTTAGGCTAGTGTCCTTGGGGAGGGTGTCTAGGTCAGGCCAGCTGGAGTGTGATGTCTGTAGAAGAGTGAAGGCAGAACACCAAAGGCCAGCTGGTCTCCTCCAACCTCTTACCATTCCAGAATGGAAGTTTGACCACATTGAGATGGACTTCGTGAATGGATTTCCAAAGTCTAAGCGTGGCAATGATCCTATATTCATTGTCATCGACAAACTCACTAAAGTGGCTCAATTTCTGCCTATCAAAGAGCCTATCACTGCAGCTCAATTGGCGGAGCTCTATACCTCTCGAATTGTCTCTTTGCACGGTATTCCACAAGTGATATCTTCAGACCATGGCAGCAACTTTACCTCCAAGTTTTGGGATTCTTTTCAGAAGGCCATGGGCACCAACATCCGCTTTAGTACAGCTTTTCATCCTCAAACTAGCGGTCAAGTCGAGCGTGTCAACCAGATTCTTGAAGATATGCTCAGGGCTTATGTGATCTCCTTCGGCTTGAAGTGGGAGGATTGTCTTCCATATGCTGAATTCTCCTACAACAACAGTTTTCAAGCAAGTTCGGGCAAGGCCCCATTTGAAATTCTGTATGGGAGGAAGTGCCGTACCCCTCTCAACTGGTCTGAAACCGGTGAACGTCAACTTCCGGGAAATGACTTAATCACAGAGGCAGAGGAAATGTGCAAAGTCATTCGAGATAACCTCAAAGCAGCCCAATCCCGCCAGAAGAGCTACTTTGATAGTAAGCACCGTGATTTGTCTTTCGAGATCGGAGATCATGTTTACCTCTGCGTCTCTCCAATGAAAGGTACTCGTCGCTTCGGTATCAAAGGGAAGCTTGCCCCTAGATACGTGGGACCTTTCAAGATCATCAGCAAGATAGGCGATCTCGCCTATCAACTCAAGCTTCCTTCAAACTTTGCAAATGTGCATGACGTGTTTCATGTCTCTTAGCTCCGAAAGTGCTTCAAGACTCCTGACCGCACCGTCAACTTCGAAGACATTGAGCTCCAAGAAGATCTCTCTTATCGTGAGCACCCCGTTGCTATTCTTGAAGAGACTGAACGCAAGACTCGCAACAAGTCAATCAAATTCCTCAAACTCAAGTGGTCACACCATTCCGACCGTGAAGCCAACTGGGAACGCGAGGATCACCTCCGTTCTGAGTACCTAGCGTTCTTTCAGTCCTAGATCTCGGGACGAGATCCTTTCGTAGTGGTGGAGTGTTGTAACACCCAGGATATGATTTACCCAATATGTAATCCAACTCTTGTCGTTTCCGGCATTAAGTTATTTTATTTTCTCGGGTTCGGGTTTTTGTCTCCGTGTGTTGTTGTCATTTTCATGCATCTCATATCATGTCATCATGTGCATTGCATTTGCATACGTGTACGTCTCATGCATCCGAGCATTTTCCCCGTTGTCCGTTTTGCATTCCGACGCTCTGTTCTCCTCCGGTGGTCATTTCTACCTTTCTTTCGTGTGTGGGGATTAAACATTTCCGGATTGGACCGAGACTTGTCATGCGGCCTTGGTTTACTACCGGTAGACCGCCTGTCAAGTTTCGTACCATTTGGACTTCGTTTGATGCTCCAACGGTTAACCGAGGGACCGAAAAGGTGTCATGTGTGTTGCAGCCCAACACCCCTCCAATTTGGCCCAAAACCCACCAAAACCATCTCCATCATCTAGAGCATTCGATCATGATCGCGTGGCTGAAAACCGCACCTCATTTGGACACTCCTAGCTCCCTCTACCTCTATATATAGACCCCCCCTCAAAATTCGCGGATCCCCTCCTTCCAAACCCTAGATCCGCCACCTCGCGCCGCGCCGGACACGTCCGCCGCCGCGCCCCAGCCAGTCGGACGCTGCCACATGGCGCGGGCAGCCCCACTTCGCCGCCGGCCCGCCCGAGCCCGCAGGAGGCCCCCGAGCCCGTTCCTCTGCCGCCCAAGCGCCCGCGCCTCCACCGCCCCTCTTCGCTGACGCCGGTGCCGGCCGCCTCCACCGCCCGCCGCCCACCTCGCCGGTAGCTGCCGTGTTGCCGGATGGCCTTGCCACCTTGCCGGCCGCCGCGGCCAGGGAGCAGCTCCGCTGCCCGTGCATCGCCGAGCCGCCGCCGTTGCCCCTCGCCGCGACTCCCTCCGCCCGCTTGCCGGCCGACGTCGCCCACCTCGCCGGAGTCCTCGGGAGGCGCGCGCGTGAACAGTGTCGATCCGATCCGATCCAGATCCGGATCCTAACCCTAGGGTTGACTTTTGCCCCGTTTCCAGTATTTTTTTTGCATATTTCATCATGCTATATCTCCGCATCCGTAGCTTCGTTTTGGGCATATAGTACATCAAAATGTTCGCCTCAGAGAGCACATCATTTCATCTCATTGCATCATTTTCATTTGAGTTCATTTTGAAGCCCGAAATGCTGTTGGAAGAGTGCTATTTGAGATAATTGTTAGATCTGCTGCTCCAGTTAGATATTTGTCATTTTTGCCATGATTAATGTGTGCATGATATGCCCCTGAGCTCTACATATGTTTTGCTATATGCTTTGCCATCTTTCCAGAGGTGCAACCCATGTATTTTTGTGATGTGTGTGGTGACTAGCACAAGCTTGCAAAGTGGTGCATTTGTTAATGCTGATTTCAGGGACTTAGCATTTCCACAAAGTCCTTGATCTGTTTATCTCAATATGCCATATGTTCATGTTGTTTCCTAGTGATCCGTGCCTCTTTTGAGGATATCAGTAAGCTTGTTTTGTTAATCTTGTAGTGCTCTATCCATTCATCTCTTTGTTTGCAATTATGGAGCACCCTAGCTCGAGTCAATCGAGCTCTACTTTTGTCATTTCGTGAATCTGGGCAGATTGTCTACTTGTTAGCGATTTTGCCGAGGATGTTGTAGTTGATCCGTGCAGGCTATGCTATTATTCTTGCCATGTCTAGCTTGTATAATGTGTATTCTTGATGGGTGCATGCTTAGATTGTCATGACTTGCTCTGTACTCAGTGCATCGAGCTCGTAAACATGCTTACTCGATATCTGATTTGCATGCTCCAGTTTTTCACTAAGTCTGTAATCTGATTATGTTTTTGCCATGTTCACATGCTTGCAAATGTATTTTCTGATCCCTTTGGCTCAAGGTCACTAAGGGAATTTTCTTAAGCTCTTTGAGTAGCTCCATGCCATGCTTTACTTTGCCATGTTCAGGTCCTGTAGCATATACTTTTCATGCTCCAAAGTGGGCTACCAGATCTGAAATTCCAGACAAGTGTTAATTTCACTAAGTCTGAAATCTGTTTACCAAATGCATTTTTGCCATGCTTGTTTGAACCTGTTAATGGATGAATTGGCCGTAGCTCAGTGTTCATCTTTTGTTCAGCATCATGAATGGATTCCTGCCATGTATTTTGTTGTTATGTTTGGGTGCTGTAGCATGTTCATCTTGTTGCATTTAGATGGCTACTTGCTGTTTATCGCAGACCGTTGTCATATTTGAATTGCTTGCCATTTCCAAACCGTGACTCCGATTCCGGCGTTCTTTATATTGTTTTCAAGCGAAATCATCTCATCTTTCCAGTGGCACACATGGATTTCCAGGTTGAGGTCAGGTTCATTCATTCCTTGTCAAATCTTGCATATGCATCACATATCGCATCCCACATAGCATACCATGTTTGCATCATGTTGTTTGAGCTTTGCACGTGGTTGATTGTGTTCCGTTTGCTTGTTTGTCTTGTGTGGGTAGAGCCGGGAGAAGAGTTCACTAACGAGGAGCCCGTTGAGTTTGCTTTCGAGGATCCAGTCAACTCTGACAACTTTGCAGGCAAGATGATCATACCCTCGAAATCACTTCTATCTTTGCTTTGCTAGATGCTCGCTCTTTTGCTATGCCTATGCTATGATGCGTACCACTTGCTTATCATGCCTCCCAAATTGCCATGTCAAACCTCTAACCCACCATGTCCTAGCAAACCATTGATTGGCTATGTTACCACGTTGCTCAGCCCCTCTTATAGTGTTACTAGTTGCAGGTGAAGATTGGAGACCGTTCCTTGTTGGAACATTATTTACTTGTTCGGATATCATTATATTATCTTGTTATCTTAATGCATCTATATACTTGGTAAAGGGTGGAAGGCTCGGCCTTTCTCCTGGTGTTTTGTTCCACTCTTGCTGCCCTAGTTTTCTGTCATATCGGTGTTATGTTCCCGGATTTTGCGTTCCTTATGCGGTTGGGTGATAATGGGAACCCCTTGATAGTTCGCCTTGAATAAAACTCCTCCAGCAATACCCAACCTTGGTTTTACCATTTGCCACCTAGCCTCTTTTTCCCTTGGGTTTCCGGAGCCCAAGGGTCATCTTATTTAAACCCCCCCGGGCCAGTGCTCCTCTGAGTGTTGATCCAACCGAGCGATGTCCGGGGCTACCAGGGGCAACTCTGGGCTGGCCTACCCGACGTCTTGCTAATCCGGTGTGCCCTAAGAATGAGATATGTGCAGCTCCTATCGGGATTTGTCGGCACATCTGGGTGGTGTTGCTGGATTTGTTTTAACTTGACGAAGTGTCTTGTAGAACCGGGATACCGAGTCTGATCGGAATATCTCGGGAGGAGGTATATTCCTTCGTTGACCATGAGAGCTTGTCATGGGCTAAGTTGGGACTCCCCTGCAGGGATTTGAACTTTCGAAAGCCGTCCCACGGTTATGGGCAGATGGGAATTTGTTAATGTCCGGTTGTAGATAACTTGAACCTTAACTTAATTAAAATGAATCAACTGTGTGAGTTACTGTGATGGTCTCTTCTCGGCGGAGTCCGGGAAGTGAAGACGGTGTTGGAGTAATGCTTTCCGCGGGTTATTCTCTAATTACTCGTTCGCGCTTTGCCTTCTCTTCTCGCTCTCTCTTGCGAATAGGTTAGCCACCATATATGCTAGTCGCTTGCTGCAGCTCCACATATTTTACCTTGCCTTACCTATAAGCTTAAATAGTCTTGATCGCGAGGGTGCGAGATTGCTGAGTCCCTGGGGATCACAGATTACTTCCAAACCAGATGCAAGGCCTGATGACTCTGTTCCAGATGACGTGCTTGAGCTCAAGTGGGAGTTCGATGAGGACTCACGTCATTACCATGTGTCTTTCCCTGATGATCAGTAGCGGTGCCCAGTTGGGGCAATCGGGACCGTGTCGCATGTTGGGTTTATCTTTTATCTTGGCGCCGTAGTCGGGCCATGAGTGATTGGATGATGTAATGCTATTTATGTACTTTGATTGACGTGGCGAGTGTAAGCCAACTATGTATCTCCCCTTTTATTATCTATATTACATGGGATGTTGTGAAGATTTCCTAACTTGCGACATTGCTTTGAATGCGGTTATGCCTCTAAGTCGTGCCTCGACACGTAGGAGATATAACCACATCGAGGGCGTTACACGACCATAGGTACATGTCTTCATCATGAGCCACCAAATGGTTCAGGATTCGAGTGGAAAAAGGAGTGGAAGTTGATCTCGACTCTGTTACATGTTGCGGAAGTATTTTCCTTAGACTGATGAGTTATGCGACAACGTTGACTTCATTTTTAGCCGCCTTGATCCATTCTAAAATAGTCGAGTGAACTTTTGCTTTATAAGCTTCGAGTGTTGATATGAAAGAAATCTTCAGTCCAACAGGTTGCTCTGAAGTTTCCGAATCATGTGGGATTCGAAATTTTGGGAAGCGCGTAGGATGGAGGATGCCGCAATAATCGGTATGGATTAGGCAGGAGCGCCTCGATCACCGCGCCACCTTTTTCGCCATATACCGAGGGAGCGACAATTGCGGGATTTGACATGATTTCCTGGGCCCAGTCATCAGTCACTCAGAAATGACTCCATACAGGGCGTTGGGTTGGGGAATTTTGCACAGTGCGCCTCAATTTATCCTTCTTCCTCCTCTGCTTCTCCACCGTTACTTCTTCCGCCCTCGACGCCGCCTCCCGTCCATGCGCCCCCTTGCTGCGATGGCGAAGGACAAGACAGCGGTGCTGGAGCGCGCTAAGAAGGGAGCGACTAAGGGGAAGCACAAGAAGACTGGCAGGAGCTGGTCGTTGTCGAGATCTGGTTTGGCTTGCGGTTGGGTTCAGGGTGACTGGATCCGATCCACAATCGTGCTGGATGATTTGCAAGACCTTGCCGAGAGCGGGCTGATTGAGCATGATTACTGGAGCCTCCCGGGGGATGAAACTGAGCCGCAGCCTCAGGAGGGTGAGTGTGTCTTACTCGCCACTCATGTCGACTGCGGTTTTTCTTTGCCCCCACATCCTTTTTTCCATGCATTCTTGAACTTCTTCGGAGCCCAAATCCACCATTTCTCTCCCAACAAAATCACATACCTTGCGGCCTATGTCTCCTTGTGTGAGAATTTTCTGGGCTGCCGACCGCACTAGTGTCTGTTTAAGCACATCTTCACATGCCGCTCACAGACTATGAAAAAGGCTAACCCGAGTGACGAGAAAACCCAGGTGATCCAGATGTGTGTGGGCTTAGGTATCCAGATGAGAGGGGAGAGTGCTTTTCCTGCGATGACTCTCCCTGACTCGGTTAGAGGTTGGCAGTCGACTTGGTTTTATTGCAAAGACAAGTCGACCCCTGGTCATTCGACAGGTCTCCCCCCTTTTCCTTGGGGCGAGTCCAGAAACCTACTTCCTTTAGAGTGACTCCAGCAAAGAAGGTGGAGGTGTCCATGTTGATGGAGCGAGTAGTTCAGCTGATCCATGAGGGAGTGACTGGTATGGATCTGCTCGAGGTATTCCTTAGTCGGTGTATTCAACCCCTCCAGGCTTGTGATTACTCCATGTGGATGTACTCGGGGATTGAGGATTCCACTCGAATCCACCCGGAGGACGTTGATGAGAAGACGGTGGCACAGTGGGTGCAAAGCATGACAATGAACAAGGATAACCCAGGGGGTCCCGAAGAGTTTTACCATTCGACACCAACAACCAACCTGACAAGGTCTGTCTCTTATCTTCGAGTGTTTTTCATTCTGACTTGCAGTTGTTTACTAAATCGACTATCCTTTGGTAACCTCTTTTGCTTCACAGGTTTATACAAAGACGTACTCGATGTCGAACGGGGAGCAAGAGCAGAACCAGGAAGGAGAAGAAAGCCGACGTGAAAGCATGGATTGGCAGTCTGATGTAGGAGAAAAGGAGGAGGAAAGAGAGGACTCGAGCAGTGGTGAAGAAGTCAAGTCACCACCTTCCAAACATAAGCACGACCCAGCAAGTATCCGCGGCGAAGTAGCTAAGCCGATAGGATAGACTTCCAAGTGCCGACTGAGTAGGCTCCAAAGCAGCCAAAAGTTGCAGAACCAAAGCCTCGAAAGACCCTGCCCAAGATCAAGATTGACGTCCCCGTCGCTTCTGCGTAAGTGTCTTGTCCCCACTTATCGATCAAGGACTTATGATGTCGACTCTCTTTCTCATTTGTCTGAGTGAATCTTGAAACTTGCAGAGCTGATACTTCTGGGACTTCTGCTTATAGGGATGATGGTGAGGATGTGGAAGACACGGTCACTTCTAACTTGGGCATGACTTTTGCAAACTTTTCTTTGCTTTCTTAGCCATTTTGTTGATCGACTGAATTCTGACGATTAATTCTTTTTCGCTGCTCCTCCCCATGTTATTGATCTTCCAGATGACAACGAGGATGTGCCGCTGAGGCCAGGAGGAGTAAGAAGGCATCAACTGGCAAGTTGCCCCAGTCGACGCTATTGACAGAGCCGGTGATCCAGGAGACCGGCGATGCTAACCAAACTTATGTGACTTTCGCCATACCATTATCGAGTGCTCAGCCTTCGGCGTCGACTGCTCAGATCCTAGCCGATACACTGTCTCCAATCTTCACTACGTATCGCGTCCCGGAGGACCAAGTGGGTGCTGCCAAGGAGGCCATACGCCAGGAAGGCATTATGATGGAGCAAATGATGGTGGTTCGAGGGGCTAGTCAAGCTACTTATGACGCCAGCTCAGCTCTCCGGAGCAACATCTAGGTTGGTTGATTACCAACTGAACTCTTAGCTTGTCACTTGTTCTGTTAGGATATGCTACCCGAAAATTTTCCTTGTACATCTTTTTGTCAGTCTTCTTTTTGCATTTGTACACCCACTGGGTGTTTAATTCATTATTGAATAGTCTTTCCTTCTTGAGTCGACTAGATTGTGTCGATTGAGTCCTTGAACTAGAGGGGGCACGCTGAGTGCACCCACTGGTTGTAGTCCCCGAGACCGTAGCTGACTACGGGCAGTCGGTTATGGTCTGAGAGTCATAACTTTCTCACTCGGTCTGAACGGATCATGTTGACTGTAACTTGAACCAGTGGGGGCACGCTAAATGCACCCACTGGGTGTAGTCCTTGAGACTACTGCTGAAAGTTTGATTCAGCAGTAGTCTGAGAATTCTTTTCACTCGGGAGTGAAATAACTTCTGATTCTGTTCATTCATGTAACATTCATTGGCTTCAGAAATCCTGTGAGCTCATCTCCAAATTTTCCGAATTCGAGGAGAAGTAGAGACAACTCAATCTTGACTTGGAGTTGGCTAAGCAGAACTTGCAAAAGGCCAAAGATGAGACAGCCGGTATGGAAGTTATCAACTGGTCTATTGTTTATCTTGGCCGACTCACAAGTCATTTTCTCATTCTTCTATCTCACCAGACTACATATCTTTCAGAGAAAATGAAGCAGGCTCTGGCGAAAAGGACCTCGATCTTACCGCTGCGCAAAAGGAGGTTCAGGAGAAGACTGCACTTGCTGACAAGAAACTGGCCTTAGTGGGTGCGCTGGAGGAAGAAAACACCAAGTTGAAGACATCCCTTAATTAGTCCAACCGAGAAGTGACTCATCTGAAGAAAGAAGCTATTCCTTGTGCTCGAAGGTATTCTTCCTTGCCCGACTATTTAGCTATCGTCGATTCACCATGCAAACGTCGACTCATTATTCTTTGCGTTTGTAGAATTCTGCCAAAACTTTGAAGAAGAAACCGGACGGATCGAGACAGACCTAGACCCTGTCCTTTCCCCTGTTGGTGATGAAGTTGCCATGAACGTGCTCCGACTGGAATCCCGTGTTGCCAGTGTTACGGCCTACCTTGCTCGGCTGAAGGTTGCGATGTCGCGGATTGACTCAACACTTTGGCCATGGGAGATGCCCCAGAATGACCTCGAGTCTTTGATGACTTGACTCAACGTGATCCCTGGCCAAGTGGAGGAGTGGAAGAAGTCATTTGCTCGCTGCAGTGCTGATGTAGCTTTGTCAGTAGTCCGAGTCCACTGCAAGGCAGCCAAGGAGGAGAAGCTAGCAGCGATCAAGTTTGCCAATACCAGAAAACACGACTTCCAGTCCTTCATGGAAACCTTTATTGCCGCCGCCACTCGGATTGCAGATGGAATCGACTTGGACAAATTCGTCGAACCTGCCAGTCCTCCCGCAGAGTGAACAAACTTTTTATGGTCCGATTAAATTTTCCTCGGTATGCCGAGTGGTTTTTGTAACCGTTTAAACTTCTTAGGGCCTGATGCTCGAGTACCTTGAACTGTGATTTGGAACCCTGTAGGATTTATGTGAACTTGGCTAGTTTTGGATCTTTTGACTCTTTGAGTAGAACTTGTTTCTTCAGTTTGAGTTGCGACTGACTTTGTGAGGCTGTTCAGTAGAGTGTATCATGGGCAGAGGTACTTGGTGTTGCCCATGGTCTGCACCTCGTCATCCTTGCCAATCGGGATGGAGCGGACGCTGTATTTCTGTCGAAGCTCCGAGGACAGATCGTGGTCGACCTGCACCTCACCGTCCTTGGGGATAAGGATGGAGCGAACATTGTATTTGGGTCGAAGCTCCGAGGACAGATCATGGTCGACCTGCACCTCGCCGTCCTTGCGGATAAGGATGGAGCGGACATTGTATTTGTGTCGAAGCTCCGAGGATAGATCATGGTCGACCTGCGCCTCGCCGTCCTTGCGGATAAGGATGGAGCGTGTTTTTAAACTTAGGCAAGTACTGGACTGCAGCTAAGCCCCCGAGTGGGAGGGTTGCTCACCACTCGGTAGGATTTTTTATACTTAGGCTAGTACTGGACTGCAGCTAAGCCCACGAGTGGGAGGGTTGCTCACCACTCGGTAGGATTTTTTAAACTTAGGTGAGTACTGGACTGCAGCTAAGCCCCCGAGTGGGAGTGTTGCTCACCACTCGGTAGGATTTTTTATACATAGGCGAGTACTGGACTGCAGCTAAGCTCCCGAATGGTAGGGTTGCTCACCACTCGGTAGGATTTTTAAACTTAGGCGAGTACTGGACTGCAGCTAAGCCCCCAAGTGGGAGTGTTGCTCACCACTCGGTAGGATTTTCTTATACTTAGGTGAGTATTGAACTACAGCTAAGCCCTCGAGTGGGAGGGTTGCTCACCACTCGGTAGGATTTTTTAAAATTAGGCAAGTATTGGATTGCAGCTAAGCCACCAAGTGGGAGTGTTGCTCACCACTCGGTAGAATTTTTTAAACTTAGGCGAGTACTGGACTGCAGCTAAGCCCCCAAGTGGGAGGGTTGCTCACCACTCTGTAGGATTTTTTTTATACTTAGGCGAGTACTAGACTGCAGCTAAGCCCCCGGGTGGGAGGGTTGCTCTCCACTCGATTGGATTTTTGAACTTAGGCGAATCAGGTTCGCAGCTAAGCCCCGAATGGGAGACATGCTCTCCACTCGGTGGGATTTTAATTTTTGGAACTTAGGCGAATCAGGTTCGCAGCTAAGCCACCCACTAGGGGATTTTGGACACATGCATAAGAAACAAAAATCATATAGGAGACTGGAAAGCCTTGTCTTTGATAAACAAACTGAAAGGTGCTTCTTATTACATCTCGACAATCTGAATGATTAAGTGTTAAAGTGGCAGAGAAGCTCCGCATTCCAGGCGCATGGCTCGTCTTTCTTGTACTCCACATCGTACAGGTGATATGCACCATTGTGAAGCACTTTGGTGATGATGAAAGGGCCTTCCCAGGCAGGGGCGAGCTTGTGTGGTCATTGCTGGTCCACTTGGAGAACTAGGTCTCCTTCCTGAAATGCTAGACACCTGATGTTTCTGGCATGAAAATGCCGTAGATCTTGCTGGTAGATGGTCGACCGGATCAGCGCCATCTCTCTTTCCTGATCCACAAGGTCAACAGCATCTTGAGGGCTTTTTCTGCTTCGGCTTCTGAGAAGAGTTCCACTCACAGGGAATTAAGAAGCAAATCAGTCGGTAGTACGACTTCGACTCCATAGACCAGGAAGAAGGGAGTCCGACCAGTGGACCGATTCGGCATTGTCCTCAGGCCCCATAGTACTGATGGTAACTCATCTACCCAAGCGCCAGCCACATGCTTGAGATCTCGCATCAACCTGGGCTTCAATCCTTGGAGGATCAAACCATTTGCTCTTTCTGCTTGTCTGTTCGACTTCGGGTGAGCAACTGAAGCATAATCGACCCGAGTGCCTTGGGAAGCACAGAAATCTCTGAATTCATCTGAATCAAAGTTTGATCCATTGTCCGTGATGATGCTGTGTGGGACTCCAAACATGAATGTTAGCCCCCTGACGAAGCTGACGGCAGTCCTCGAATCCAGGCTTTTGATGGGCTTGGCTTCAATCCATTTAGTGAACTTGTCGACTACAACAAGTAGGTGATTGAAACCACTTCTGCTAGTCCTCAAGGGTCCAACCATATCCAACCCCCAAACGGCATATGGCCAGACGAGTGGAATGGTTTTTAGGGGTGAGGTGGGTTTTTGAGACATGTTGGAATAGAACTGGCAACCTTCACATTTGTCGACTATTTCCTTTGCCATTTCATTTGCTCGCGGCCAGTAGAAACCTGCTCGGTATGCTTTGTCCATGATTGTCCATGAGGATGCATGGTGACCACAAGTCCTCGAGTGGATATCATTGAGGATCATTTGACCTTCTTCTGGGGTAATGCATCGCTAAGCAACTCCAGTCACACTTTCCCTGTACAGTCGACCGCTTATCACGGTGAAGGCTTTGGATCGAAGGACGATCCGGCGTGCTTCATCTTCGTCTTCTGGAAGCTCTTTCCTGAGAATATACGCGATGTACGGGACAATCCAATCAGGAAAGACAACCAAAAATTCCATGACTAGGTCGACCACAGCTGGGACTTCTACTTCAGTCAGATCAGTGGAACTCTTAGGTTGCGGGGGCTCTTCCATGAAGGGATCTTCTCGGACTGATGGTGTGTGAAGATGTCCTAAGAACACATTGCTGGGAATGGACCCTCACTTAGAACGTATCTTAGCCAGGTCATCCGCTGCCTGGTTCTTCAATCGGGGAATATGGTGGAGCTCTAAACCTTCGAACTTCTTTTCCAACTTTCTAACTGCATTGCAATAGCCAGTCATAGTCGGGCTTCTGACATCCCGCTCTTTCATTACTTGATTATCCACCAAATCCGAGTCGCCAAAGACCATTAGGTGACGGACGCTGAGTGAAATGGCCATTCGCAACCCATACAAAAGAGCTTCGTACTCAGCATCATTGTTGGAGGAATCAAAGTGAATCTGAAGGACATAGCTAAGTTTGTCTCCTCGCGGGGACACCAGAACAACTCCAGCACCAGAACCGCTCAATTTTGACCCATCAAAGAACATAGTCCAATGTTTCGACTGGACTTGAGTCGGTTGTTGCTGTTCAATCCACTCAACAAGGAAATCTGCTATTGCCTGGGATTTGATTGCTTTCTTTGCCTCAAACTTGATATCCAACGGAAGGAGTTCAATCGCCCAGTTTGCCGCTCGACCAGTTGCATCTCTATTGTTCAGAATTTCTGACAATGGAGCATCGCTGACGACTGTGATGGAGTGATCTAAGAAATAATGTGCCACCTTCTTCGCAGTCAAGTAAATTCCATAAACCAACTTTTGGTAATAAAGAATACCTCTACTTGGATGGAGTTAAGACTTCAAAAATATAGTGTAGTGGGCGCTGAACTTTATGGGTTTTACCTTCTTCTTCCCGATCAACCATGAGTACTGTACTAACAACTTGTCCAGTGGCTGGAATATGAAGCAACAAAGGCTCCTTGCTAATAGGAGCAGCGAGCACCGGCTGGGTGGAAAGCAGGGTTTTGAGCTCTGCAAACGCTATGTCAGCTTCAGGAGTCCACTCGAACTTATCACATTTCTTCATCAATCGGTAAATAGGTAGTGCCATTTCACCGAGACGAGAGATGAACCGACTCAAGGCGGCCAAACAACCAGTAAGCTTCTGAACGTCGTGTATGCGCACGGGGCGCTTCATTCGGAATATTACACCGACTTTCTCTGGGTTCGCGTCGATTCCTCGTTCGGAAACAAGGAAACTAAGTAACTAGCCACCTGGAACTCCAAATGTACACTTTGACGGGTTAAGCTTGATATCATATCTTCTCAGATTGGCAAAGGTTTCAGCAAGGTCAGTCAGTAGGTTGGAACCTTTACGTGACTTAACCAGGATGTCATCCATGTATGCCTCCACATTCCGACTGGTTTGAGTGAGGAGGTACTTCTGTATCATGCGCATGAATGTGGCGCCAGCATTCTTGAGACCATAGGGCATGGTAACATAGCAAAAGCACCCGAACGGGGTGATGAAGGTTGTCTTTATTTCATCGGGCCCATACAGTCAGATCTGATGATACCCGGAATATGTGTCCACAAAGGGTAGTCGCTCACATCCCGTAGTCAAGTCGACTATTTGATCGATGTCGGGTAGAGGAAAATGATCCTTCGGGCAGGCCCCATTGATGTGCTTGAAGTCAATGCACATACGAAGTGAATCATCTTTCTTGGGAACCATGACGACACTGGCGATCCACTCGGAGTGGTAAATCTCTCGGATGAACTTGGCTGCTAGAAGTCGAGCCACTCTTTCACCAATCGCCTTTCGCTTTTCCACGGCGGACCGACTGAGATACTCTTTCATAGGTTTAACTTTTGGGACGGTGCTCGGCCAGATCCATGGGTACACCTGGCATGTCTGAAGGTTTCCATGCAAAGATGTCTCAGTTCTCACGGAGGGACTGGATGAGCGCTTCTTCCAATTTGCCATCAAGTGTTGTTGATACATGAGTCGGAGCAGAATTGGGATCAGTAGGGTGAATATGAACTGACTTTGTTTCACCAGTCGACTTAAATGTAGACTCTAAAGCAGGCTTCTTAGCTCTCAACAAATCACTCAGATCGGCCGTCTTCTTCTATTCTTCCATTTCAATTGCTGCCATTTGTTCATCAGCAGTCTTTGAGCCCTTCTGGAAGCACTCTTCTGCTCGCTGCTGATTACCAGTGACTGTAATCATGCATCTAGGGCCAGGCATCTTGAGCTTGAGATACACATAACATGGTCGACCCATGAAACGGGCATCCGCAGTCCTGCCCAAGATAGCATGATAGGCACTATGAAAATCCACGACTTCAAACGTCAACTTTTCCTTCCGGTAATTCTTTGAATCACCGAAAGCCATGTCAAGGGTGATCTGGCCGAGTGAATCCGCCTTCTTCCCTGGTATAACTTCGTGAAACTGCATGCTACTCTCACTAAGCTTGGACATCGGAATGCCTATCCCACGGAGGGTCTCAGCATACAAGATGTTCAATCCGCTGCCACCATCCATCAAAACTTTGGTCAATCAGGTGCCTCCAACGACCGGGTCGACCACCAACGCTTGCCTCCTAGGGGTGGCAACGTGCGGCGGGTGATCTGACTGGTCGAATGTAATGGGGTCTTTGACCACTTCAGATACGTCGGCGTTGCCGGAGCGACGATGTTCACTTCTCTGTTGATGACTTTCAGTCGACTTTTTCTTTCAATGTCAGCAAAAATCACCAAAGTGGAGTTAATATTGGGAAAACCATCGTCATCTTCTTCTTTGTCCTCATCTTTATCAGACTATTTTTCCGTCTCACTGGGTTGCTTTTCCCTGAACTGCTGTATAAGGACTCGGCACTGCCGAGTGGTATGCTTAGGATAGATGAGATTTCCCTCTTCATCCTTCTTGATGTGAATGTGACATGGTAAATCCAACACATAGTTACCGGTTGCATCTTTCACGTTCTTAGGAGTCCAGGGCCCTTTAGGCTTTCCTTTAGCCTCTCCTTGGGTTGCCACTGCAACCTCTCCAGGTGCTGCTGGCTCTACTTTGCGCTTATGCTTACTATTGGAATTTCCTCCTCTGGTGTCCTGGCCGACCTGTTTACTCTTGCCACTGCGGAGTCAGTCTTCTTCTTCGCCGTTGGCGTACCGAGTGGCTATCTCCATCATTCGAGCCAGAGACATGTCTCCTGTCCGACCAAATTTCAGGTTGAGCTCCCGGTACCGAACGCCCTCCTTGAAGGCACACACTGCTTGATGATGAGATACATTCTCTACAGTGTGGTGTAGAGTGGTCCATCTCTGGATGTAATCCCTCAAAGTTTCATTCGGCTTTTGCACGCAGTGCTGCAATTCAGTCAATCCCGTCGGCCGTTTGCACGTGCCCTCAAATGTCCTAACAAACACTCAGGCCAAATCTTCCCAGCTGAAAATGCTGCCTGGAGCTAACTGATTCAACCGGGCTTTAGCTGACCCTTCGAGCATCAAGAGAAGATGCTTCATGGCAACTTCATCATTTCCTCCGCCGATATGCACAACCACTCGGTAATCTTCAAGCCAAGTGTCAGGCTTTGATTCTCTAGTGAACTTACT
Organism: Triticum aestivum; assembly: GCF_018294505.1. Lineage (NCBI taxonomy): Eukaryota > Viridiplantae > Streptophyta > Magnoliopsida > Poales > Poaceae > Triticum > Triticum aestivum. The sequence continues at coordinate 310,201,848 of NC_057803.1, forward strand.
GACCCCAATCGCCAACCTGAAGTTCGGAGGGATCTCCGCTGCTCTGATGGCTCTGCTAAAACACTCGGGACCAGAAACATGGACCCTATTTACTATCGGGCGATCTCTGTCCTGCCCTTCTCTCTGTGCTTGGTTCCTGTCCACTAGACGTTGCACCAAAACTGACCTTGCATCAAACCCTGGCTCTCTTGGGTCAACCGGCCTTCTCCGCTCTTCGTTGTACGGGCGCCTATCATCATAATGCCGGGGCACGTATGATTCGCCCCTCGGAGGGGGTGTAGGCACTCAACGGCGGTAATCACTGTCGAACTGATGATCTTGTTGCCCATGATTCTGACCCAAATACTGCCCTTGATGATGCCCGCATCCCTCACGCCGCGGAGGCGATCTTGGGCTATGGGATGACTGGACGGTATCAGCCACCACAAACCTGCTATGGATCCTGTTGCGTGACTGGGAAACTGCTGTGTTCTGCTCTCCTGCTGCTCAGAGCAGCGCTCTGATCTGCATTAAACCTCTTCCAGCTTCTGAATGGGACGGCTGAATGGATTCTGCTATACGAGCCGCAACAGTCAGATTCTCAATCAGAGTGCAGTATACCTATGGTTCTGGTGGAAATAATTGCCGTTGTCGTCGACTGTACTCGGGGATTTGCCGCTGAGCATGCTCGTCGAGTGAACGCTGAAGATTCTCCACTCGAGTGTGTTCAGCCAAAGTGCCTAAACGCACTGCCTCCAAGGCCTGTGTAGGGCCTCCATATTGTGCTGGTAAAGTTCCTCCCTCTACTGAGAAGATAGAGTTTCGGGATGATACTCTTCATGAATACGCGACTACTCGCCACCGCCTTCATTGCCGCCTTTGTGACACATGCCAGGAGGGACTTCTGTCGCGGGGTCACTGTTGTCGCACTCGGATGAGGTCTCGATGGAGCCAGTCGAACAGGCCGTAGAGAGATTCGTCGGGCTCAATTGCCATGACTTGGGGGGTGGACGACTGACGTGCCACCGTGTGCTTCACCCACCGCTAAATCCGTGACCGACCGGATCGCTTGCAATAGCCTATGGTAGGGAGCGAGGGTACCACGGGAGCTGACCGATATTGGGTCGACGGCTACCATAGCAGGATGCCGCAAATGCAGACACGAAAGTGTGTCGCTCCACGGATAGGGAGCGCCTCGACATCAAGAGGAGCTTCCTGAAGCCAGGTGGTGTCATCGGTGATGAAGACGAGCGCGCCGAGACGGATCTCCCGGCCCTTAGCCAGACCTCCGCCGGAAACCATGATGAAAAGAGTCGGAGGAAATTGCAATCTCACCGGAAAGTGGCTAAGACACCTGCCCCACGGTGGGCGCCAACTGTAAAGTAGGGGGTAAGAATGTAGAGGCAAGCTCCTAGCTAAGGTGAGATTGTGCATGCAAGATGTACGAGTTCAGGCCCTTCATGGTGGAAGTAAAAACCCTACATCTCTGTGCCCGGAGGCTCATTCGATTGGAATATGCATGAAGTTACAGGGGGTGTGAACCCCTATGCCAGAGGAGGGGGTGGCTTATATAGAGTGCGCCGGATCCCTCCAGTCCTCAATTACACAGGGTTTAAGGTACATAGAGATGGACGTTACTGACAACTTCAACAATAAAGATACATGAATGACTATTAAGTCTATAAGGTAACGCTGGACCGTTGCCATATAGAGTGACCTTAGACCTTCTAGCTGTCGAGTGATTCTTGTCGCGGTCGATTGTTCACTCCTTCGTTGAGTGAACTTGAGTCTTTCGAGTGGAGTGTTTACGGTCGAGTGAATGATGGTATCCCTCTAATGCTTACGACTTTAGGCCAGTGTCCTTGGGGAGGGTGTCTAGGTCAGGCCTATGACCCTACCCTAGGTACATGTCTTCGTCAGATATCGAAGCCATCATCTTCACCAACGATCCTCTCATCGAGGGAGGTTCAATATCCATCAACATATTCACCAGCACCATCTCCTCACAAAACCTATTTCATCTCTTGAATCCGATCTTTGTCTCAAAACCTCAGATTGGTACATGTGGGGTGCTAGTAGTGTTGATTACTCCTTGTAGTTGATGCTAGTTGGTTTATTTGGTGGAAGATCATATGATCAGATCCTTAATGATAATTAATACTCCTTTGATTATGAACATGAATCTACTTTGTGAGTAGTTATGTTTGTTCCCAAGGACATGGGAGAAGTCTTGTTATAAGTAATCATGTGAATTTGGTATTCGTTCGATATTTTGATGAGATGTATGTTGTCTCTCCTCTAGTGTTGTTATGTGAACGTTGACTGCATGACACTTCACCATTATTTGGGCCTAGGGGAAGGCGTTCTTAAGTAATAAGTAGATGATGGGTTGCTAGAGTGGCAGAAGCTTAAACTCTAGTTTATACATGACACTTCACCATTTTTTGGATCCATGTGTTTCATGATATGGTTAGATTTATCTTAATTCTTCTTTTATAGTTGTGGATGCTGGTGAGAGGGGTTAATCACAAGTGGGAGGCTTGTCCTAGGAAGGGCATCACCCAAGCGCAGGTCCACCCACGTATCAAATTATCAAAGTAACGAACGCGAGTCATATGACTATGAGGAAAACTAGCTTGACAGTAATTCCCATGTGTCCTCGGGAGTGCTTTGCTTTATATATGAGTTCGTCTAGGCTTTTCCTTTGCTACAAAAAAAGATTGGTCCACCTTGCTGCACTTTATTTGCTTTTGGTACTTGTTACCCATTACGAATTTTCTTATCACACAACTATCTGTTATTGATAATTTCTGTGCTTGCAGAGAATACCTTTCTGAAAACCGCTTGTCATTTCCTTCTGCTCCTCATTGGGTTCAACACTCTTACATATCGAAAGGAATACTATCATTCCCTATACTTGTGGGTCATCAAGACTCTTTTTTGGTGCCGTTGTCGGGGAGTGAAGCGCCTTTGGTAAGTGGAATTTGGTAAGGAAACATTTATATAGTGTGCTTAAAGTTACTTTCAGTTGCTACTATGGAAAACAATCCGGTGAGGGGCTGGTTTGGGGTATCTTCACCTCGACCGAAAGAGCAAAGAGTTCTCCTCAACCTACTACACCTACTGAAAATATCTATTATGAAATTCGTTCGGGTGTGATTGAGAAACTGCTAGCTAATCCTTATGCAAGAGATGGAACATTACATCCTGATATGCACCTAATCTATGTTGATGAAGTTTGTGGATTATTTAAGCTTGTAGGTTTGCCCGAGGATGTTGTCAAGAAGAAGGTCTTCCCTTTATCTTTGAAGGAAAGGCATTGACATGGTATAGGCTATGTGAAGATATTGGATGATCGAACTACAATCGATTGAAATTGGAATTTCATCAGAAGTTTTATCCTACGCATCTGGCTCATCGTGATCGGAATTATATATATATATATATTGACCTCGTGAAGGAGAAAGAAATTATTATTCACAACTTTCATGCTTGGCTTTCTTGTAATGACCAACCCATGCTGGATACTTCTTGTACCAGTTCTTTTATGAGGAAGGATATTGAATTCAAATGGGATTTATTGAAAATAATTAAAGCAACTCTGAAGATTGGGAACTCGACGAAGGTAAGGAGTCAAGTATAAACCTTAAGTTTGATTGTGTTAAATCTTTTATGGATACCGATGCTTTTTGTCATTTTAGCACCAAATATGGACTTGACTCTGGGATAGTAGCTTCTTTCTGTGAATCCTTTGCTACCAATGTTGATCTCCTTAAGGAGAAGTGGTATAAATATCATCCTCCTGTTGAAGTTTAAGTAGTAGAACCTATTAAAGTTGAAGAAGAAACCATTACTTATAATGTTGATCCTATTTTTCCTACTGCTTATATTGAGAAACTATCTTTCCCTGTTAGAATTAAGGAACATGCTAAAGCTTCAACTGTGGTTCATAGGAGTTATACTAGAACACCTACACCCCCTGAACAAATTAAAGTTGAACCTAGTATTGCTATGGTTAAAGATCCGTTGGTCGATAATATTGATGGGCATGCTATTTATCTCCGTGATGAAGCTGCTAGAATTGCTAAACCCGATATTAAGATAAACATAGACCTGTGGTTGGCATGCCTGTTGTTTCTGTTAAAATAGGACATCATTGTTATCATGGCTTATGTGATGTGGGTGCTAGTGTGATTGCAATTCCATTTAATTATATAAAGAAATTATGAATGGTATTGCACCTGCTGAGATAGAAGATATTGATGTTACTATTAATCTTGCCAATAGAGATACTATATCACCAATTGGGATTGTTAGAGATGTTGAAGTCTTCTATGGGAAAATAAAACATCCTACTGATTTTCTCGTTCTTGCTTCCCCACAAGATGACTTGTCCCATCATATTTGGTAGACCTTTCTTGAATACTATTAATGCTAAGGTAGACTGTGAGAAATATATTGTTACTGTTGGTCTAGGGGATATGTGTCTCATGATTTTAATTTCTCTAAATTTCGTAGACAACCCCATGATAAAGAATTGCCTAGTAAGGATAAAACTATTGGTCTTGCTTCGATTGCCGTGCCTCCTACTGATCCTCTAGAACATTTTTTGCTAGACCATGAAAATGATATGTTTATGAATGAAAGGAAGGAATTAGATGAAATATTGTTTAACCAAGGTCCTGTTTTGAAACACAATTTTCCAGTTGAAATCCTTGGGGATCCTCCTCCACCCAAGGGTGATCCCGTGTTTGAGCTTAAAGAATTACCTGATACTTTGAAGTATGCTTATCTTGATGAAAAGAATATATACCCTGTTATTATTAGTGCTAACCTTTTAGAGCATGAAGAAAAGAAATTATTGAAAACTCCAAAGAAGCACCATGCATTTATTGGATATGATGATCTTAAGGTCATTAGTACCACTCTATGTCAGCACAAAATTAAATTGGTGGCCGATGCTAAACCAGTTGTTGATCATCAATGATGGTTAAATCCTAAGATGAAGGAAGTGGTAAGAAATGAAATACTAGAGCTTCTGGAGGCAGGTATAATTTATCCTATTGCTGATAGTACATGGGTAAGTCATGTTTATTCTGTCCCTAAGAAGGGCGGTATTACTATTGTTCCTAATGATACAAATGAATTGATACCACAAAGAATTGTTATAGGTTATAGAATGGTAATTGATTTTTGCAAATTAAACAAAGCTACTAGAAAATATCATTACCCTCTCCATTTTATTGATCGAATGCTAGAAAGACTATCCAAACATACACATTTTTGCTTTCTAGATGGTTATTTTGGTTTTTCTCAAATACCCGGGTCAAAAGATGATTAGGAAAAGACCACTTTTACTTGCCCTTTCGGTACTTTTGCTTATAGACGTATGCCTTTTGGTTTATGCAATGCACCTACTACCTTTCGAAGATGTATGACTACTATAGTCTCCGACTTCTGTGAAAAGATTGTTGAGTTTTTCATGGATGATTTCTCCGTTTACGAAACTTCCTTTGATGATTGCTTAAGCAACCTTGATCAAGTTTTGCAAAGATGTGAAGAAACTAGTCTTGTCTTGAATTGGGAGAAGTGCAATTTATGGTTAATGAAGGTATTGTCTTGGGGCATAAAATTTCCGAAAGAGGTATTGAAGTTGATAAAGCTAAAGTAGATGCTATTGAAAAGATGTCGTGTCCTAAAGATATCAAAGCTATAAGAAGTTTCCTTAGTCATGATGGTTTCTATAGGAGGTTTATTAAAGACTTCTCTAAAATTTCTAGGACTCCCACTAGTGTCTTGCAAAAATATGTCCCTTTTATTTTCGTTGATGAATGTGTAGAAGCATTTGAAATACTTAAGGAAGCCTTGATTTATGCACCTATTGTTCAACCACCTGATTGGAATTTACCCTTTAAAATTATGTGTGATGCTACTTCTTATGTTGTTGGTGTTGTTCTAGGACAAAAGAGTTGATAAGAAGTTGAATGTTATTCATTGTGCTAGTAAAACTCTAAACAGTGCCCAGAGAAATTATCCTACTACTGAGAAAGAATTCTTAGCAGTTGTTTTTGCTTGTGATAAGTTTAGATCTTATATTGTTGATTCCAAAGTAACTGGTCACACTGATCATGCTGCTATTAAATATCTTATGAAAAAGAAAGATGCTAAACCTGGACTTATTATATGGGTTCTCTTGTAACAAGAATTTGATTTGCATATTATTGATAGAAAGGGAGCTGAGAACCCCGTTGCAGACAACTTGTCTAGGTTAGAAAATGTTCTTTATGACCTACTGCCTATTGATGATAGCTTTCCTGATGAACAATTAGCTGTCTTAAATGCTTCTCATAATACCGCATGGTATGCTAATAATGCTAATTACATTGTTGCTAAATTTATACCGCCTAGTTTCACATACCAACAAAAGAAAAAGTTTTTAAATGATTTGAGGCATTACTTTTGAGATAACCCACACCTTTATAAAGGAGTAGATGGTGTTATTAGACATTGTGTACCTGGGCATGAAAAGGAACAAATCTTACACAAGTGCCACTCCAAGGCTTAAGGAGGACACCATGCTGGAGATAGAACTGCACATAAGGTATTGCAATCTGGTTTTATTGGCCTACTCTTTTCAAATATGCTCGTAAGTATGTCTTGTCTTGTGATGAATGCCAGAGAATTTGCATATTAGTAGACATTAGGAAATGCCTATGAATTATTCACTTGTTATTGAACCATTTGATGTTTGGGGCTTTGATTATATGGGACCTTTTCCTTCCTCTAATGGGTATACACATATTTTAGTTGTTGTTGATTACGTTGCTAAGTTGGTAGAAGCTATTCCAACTAGTAGTGCTGATCATAACACTTCTATTTAGATGCTTAAAGAAGTTATTTTTCCGAGGCTTCGATTCCCTAGATATTTGATGACTGATGGTGGTTCACATTTTATTCATGGTGCTTTCTGTAAATTGCTTGCTAAGTATGATGTTAATCATAGAATTGCATCTTCTTATCATCCTCAGTCTAGTGGTCAAGTAGAATTGAGAAATAGATAAATTAAATTGATTTTGCAAAAGACTGTTAATAGATCTAGAAAGAATTGGTCTAAGAAACTTGATGATGCATTATGGGCTTATAGAACTACTTATAAAACCCTATGTCCATGTCTCCATATAAAATGGTTTATGGAAAATCATGTCACTTACCTCTTAGACTAGAGCATAAAGCTTATTGGGAAATCAAAGAGCTCAACTATGATTTTAAACTTGTCGGTGAGAAGAGGTTATTTAACATAACCTCAATTGTTGAATGGAGAATCCAAGCCTATGAGAATGCCAGGTTGTTTAAAGAAAAAGTTAAAAGATGGCATGACGAAAGGATACAAAAGCGTGAGTTTAATGTAGGTGATCATGTTTTGCTATACAACTCTCGTTTAATATTTTTTGTAGGAAAGCTTCTCTCCAAATGGGAAGGCCCTTACATTATAGAGGAGGTCTATCGTTCCGGTGCCATCAAAATCAACAACACCGAAGGTACAAATGCGAAGGTGGTAAACAGTCAAAGAATCAAACATTATATCTCAGGTAATCCCATAAATGTTGAAACCAATATAATTAATACCATAGCACCAGGGGAGTACACAAGGGATACTTTGCAGAATGTTCCAGACTCGGAAATGGAATAGGTATGTGGTACGGTAAGTAAACCGACTCCAAAATAGTTCTAATGGCAATTTTTCTCCGTTTTGGAATATTTAAAAAATTAGGGAAATTATAAGTAGTCCGAAAGATGCACGAGGAGACCACAAGGGTGGAGGGCGTGCCCTACCGCCCTGAGCGTGCCCCCTGCCTTGTGGCCACCTCGTGTGCCCTCTAGACTCTGTTTTGTTGCACAACACTTCTTTGTTCGGTAAAAAATCATTATATAATCTACCAAAGGTTTCAACCACCGTACCACAGCAAAATCCCTTGTTTTCATTTTGAGTTGCTTCTGCAGCAGATTTGGAGCAAGAAGTCTTTGCAAGAGCCGTTCGGGGAGAGTCGTGTCTCTCATCCGACACCTGGCCCAGGAGCAAACAGCGAAGCTGACCACTTTGGGCAATCAACAGAGGAAGAGCTAGTGGCTGACATGAAAAGGGTGGATGCCATGGAGGAGGATCAAGAAGTTACCTCTCGTCTTCAAACTGCATTCATGCTGGAGGAACTTCAGAGCTTAGCAATACCAAATTCGGTCATCCCTCCCAATGCTAGATGTATCTCTTATGGTAATATGAAAAAGAATGTTGCCTTTTCCCCCACAGCTATGGAACATCCATGGGTGAATGGAGGTCTAGCCACCGTGGGTAGAGGTAATGGATCTTAAGCGGCATAATAATAGGCTCGAGGAGGAGAATCACATCCTAAGGGGTATCATCGCCAAGAATATCACATCACCACCTTTGAAGAAAGAGATCTAAATACATGGGTATGGACACTCCCCTTGGCTTGTGCCAAGCTTGGGGGAGGTGCCCCGGTATCGTACTACCATCACACCTTCTCGTTTATCATTTTTCTTAGTTAGATCCTTTTGGTTATATCTTGATCTATTAGAATAAAGTTTTTAGTATGATATAGCTTTGAGTTTTATTTCAGTCTCTATCTATGTAATCGAGTCCATGAGTTATATATAATAAAGAGTAGTTTCGAGTTGACGACTTTGCTTTTCTTGCTGCGATCTTGAGGGAATTAAATAAAAGAAAGGAATAAACATAAATAAAAAGATCATATAGTGATCTTACGGAGAGTAATGACTTCACATATAAAGAGTATGATGAATAAAATTTGTTGAGAGTTGAGCTTGCTTTTCCCTCTCATGCTAGCCAAATTCTTTGCACCAAGTAGAGAGACTACTTATGCTTCCAAACATCCCTTAAACCAGTTTTGCCATGACAATCCACCATACATACCTATGGATTGAGTAAGATCCTTCAAGTAAGTTGTCATCGGTGCAAGCAATAAAAATTGCTCTCTAAATATGTGTGATCTATTAGTTTGAAGGAAATAAGCTTTATACAAACTTGTGATATGGAAGAAATAAAAGCGACATACTGCATAATAAAGTTCTTTATCACAAGCAGCAATATAAAGTGGCATTCTATTGCATTAATATTTTGTGCATCCAACCATAAAAGCACGTGACAACCTCTGCTTCCCTCTGCGAAGGGCCTATCTTTTACTTTTATCTTGTACCCTTATACAAGAGTCATGGTGATCCTCACCTTTCCTTTTTACACTTCTTACTTTCGTGAGCACTACGTGTTGGAGAGATCTAGATATATATATATATATATATATATATATATATATATATATATATATATATATCCACTTAGATGTAGGTTATCATAAATTATTATTGTTGATATTACCCTTGAGGTAAAAGGTTGGGAGGCGAAACTATAAGCCCCTATCTTTCTCTGTGTCTGATTGAAGCTTTGAACCCATAAGTATCGCGTGAGTGTTAGCAATTGTGATAGACTAATTGATAGTTGAGTATGTGGACTTGTTGAAAAGCTCTTAAATTGAATCTTCCCGATGTTATGATAAATTGCAATTGCTTCAATGACTAAGATCATAGTTTGTTAGTGTTCAGTAAATTTTTTGATTCATATTTTACCTTGTGAATGAGTTGTTACTTTAGCATAATAAAGTATGTGACAATATATGTTGTTATTCTAAATATGATCATGATGCCCTCATGTCCATATTTTATTTTATCTACGCCTCTATCTCTAAACATGTGGACATATTTTTCGATTTTGGCTTTCGCTTGAGGACAAGCGAGGTCTAAGCTTGCAGGAGTTGATACGTCCATTTTGCATCATGCTTTTATATCGACATCTATTGCATTACGGGCTATTATTACACATTATATCAGAATACTTATGCCATTTTCTCTTATTTTATAAGGTTTACATGAAGAGGGAGAATGCCTGCAGCTGGAATTCTGGACTAGAAAAGGAGAAAATATTAGAGACCTATTCCGCACAACTCCAAAAGTCCTGAAACTACACAGAGAATTATTTTCAAATATATAAAAAATATTGGGCAAAGAAAGCACCAGAGGGGGGCCACCTGCCATCCACACGAATGGGGGTGCACCTACCACCGTAGGCGCGCCCCCTGCCTTCTGGGCCACCTGGGAAAAATCAGAAGGAAGCTTTCGAGATGAAGTGCTGCCATCTTGAGGTGGAACCTGGGCAGAACCAATCTAGGGCTCCGGCGGAGCTATTCTGCTGGGGAAACTTCCCTCCGAGAGGGGGAAATCAAAGACATCATCATACCAACGATCCTCTCATCTCCATCAACATCTTCACCATCACCATCTCCTCTCAAACCCTACTTCATCTCTTGTATGTGATCTTTGTCTCAAAACATCGGAATAGTACCTGTGGGTTGCTAGTAGTGTTGATTACTCCTTGTAGTTGATGCTAGTTGGTTTATTTGGTAGAAGATCATATGTTCAGATCCTTAATGATAATTAATACTCCTCTGATTATGAACATGAATATGCTTTGTGAGTAGTTATGTTTGTTCCCAAGGACATGGGGGAAGTCTTGTTATAAGTAGTCATTTGAATTTGGTATTCGTTTGATATTTTGATGAGATGTATGTTGTCTCTCCTCTAGTGGTGTTATGTGAACGTTGACTACATGACACTTCATTATTATATGGGCCTAGGGGAAGGTATTGTTAAGTAGTAAGTAGATGATGGGTTGCTAGAGTGACAAAAGCTTAAACTTTAGTTTATACGCTGCTTTGTAAGGGGCTGATTTGGATCCATATGTTTCATGATATGGTTAGATTTATCTTAATTATTCTTTCATAGTTGTGGATGCTGGTGAGAGGGGTTAATCACAAGTGGGAGGCTTGTCCTAGGAAGGGAATCACCCAAGCACAGGTCCACCCACGTATCAAATTATCAAAGTAACGAACGCGAGTCATATGAGCATGAGGAAAACTAGCTTGACAGTAATTCCCATGTGTCCTCGGGAGCGCTTTGCTTTATATATGAGTTTCTCTAGGCTTGTCCTTTGCTACAAAAAGGATTGGGCCACCTTGCTGCACTTTATTTACTTTTTTTAATTGTTACCCGTTACGAATTATCTTATCACACAACTATCTGTTACTGATAATTTCAGTGCTTGCAGATAATACCTTGCTGAAAACCGCTTGTCATTTCCTTCAGCTCCTCGTTGGGTTCGACACTCTTACTTATCAAAAGGACTACCAGAGATCCCCTATACTCGTGGGTCATCACCATCCTGACGGAAGCATCGTTCAAGTCAAGGGATGGGAGCACCTAAGTTTCGAAGCTAGTGAGTTTTTCATATGCACAGGTCTCTACTTACACAACATGTATGGATAAGAAAAGAACTTATATGTTTGAGTTGCTAGGGATCGCAATGTTGCCTTGTCTTATCTTCCTTTCTTTAGGATCGAATCCATGGCAAGGACCCTTCATCTTAGTGCAGATGAAAATGATGCCGTATGCGATCTTATCTCTATGAACATGTTATGCTCATGATATGCTTATGCATGCATGCAATTTTTTGGGGGCCCCCAGCGCTTCATTTATTTCTCTGTTGTTTAGGGTCTGCGCCTTGCTTTCTACAAGGGGTTACATGCAACATCGGCAAGGCCTGTACAAAAGGGTGGCTGCCGGGCAGGGCCCGACAACCGCGCCTTATGGGTAGAACTTATGGAGATGATCAATGTTCCATGAGTTTTGCAACTGAATGCCATCTCCGGTCTTCAGACGGACTGCGTCCAGTCTGGTGACTCGTACTACCCGGTAAGGGCCTTCCCACTTGGGCGTCAACTTGTTTGTACTCTTGGCGCACTGAACGCGCCTAAGGACAAGGTCGCCTTCCTCAAAACTCTGGGCATGAACCCTACAGCTGTGATAGCGACGCAGGGCTTGCTGGTTGCGTGCAGCACACATAGCAGCCCAGAGACGGTTCTCCTCAAGTAGCACAGTGTCGTCACGCCAGTGTGTTCTTGCGCCACTTGATTGTAGGCAAGCACTCGAGGTGACACGTATATGAGTTCCATGGGGACAACTGCTTCTACCTCATAGACCAGGGAGAAGGGAGTCTACCCGGTAGCTCGACTTGGTGTCATTTTGAGGGACCAAAGAACCTCCGGCAGCTCGTCGATCCATCGTGCACCACACTTTCACAGCTTATCGAATGTTCTTGTCTTGAGTCCTCATAGTACTTCAGCATTCACCCTCTGATCTTGCCCGTTGCTTCTAGGATGGGCAACAGAGGCAAGTGAGATCTTGCTTCCGAGGGCATGAACGTATTGCATTAAGGCACGAGTCGTGAAACTGGTGCCATTGTCAGTGATGATTCGGGTAGGGACCCTGAAGAGGCATAGCAATCCTTGTAAGAACTCGATAGTTGATTGTGCAGTCACCTTTCTCACGGGCTCCACCTCTGGCCACTTTGTGAACTTGTCGATAGCGACAAACAAGAACTCAAAGCCCCCGGTAGCACGGGGGAAGGGGCCTAGGATGTCGAGCCCTGAGACCAAGAAGGGCCATGATAAGGGGATCGTCTGGAGAGCTCGGGCAGGCTGATGGATATTTTTGGAGTGGAACTGGTAGGCTTCACATTTAGTGACCAGCCCAACTGCATCTTGGAGGGCTATGGGCCAGTAAAATCCTTGCCGGAAAGCTTTTCCAACTAGAGCCCTCGACCAGATGTGTCAGCCGCACATGCCTCCGTGTATGTCTGCTAACAGTTGCTTTCCTTCTTCCCATCAAATGCACTTCAATTTCACATCAGTGGGCCTTCTTTAGTACAGTGTGTCGTCAACAAACTGATACATACCAGCCCTCCTCGCTACTCTTTCAGCTTCATCTTGCTCCTCGAGAAGTTCTCCAGTTTGGAAGAAATGGACTATGTGACGCGCCCAAGTTGGAGCCTGAGGCTCGGCAACGAGGACCAGCGGCACCTCCTCATTTGAGGGAGCGCACTCCTCGACGGCATGGACCGGTGGTCTGTTGGGAAGATGTGGCTCGGTGATTAAAGGGGAGTTGTTCCCTCCAAGCTCTCTGTCGGGGGCCTCGGGAGGCTCTGTCGGGAGAGGCTTGTCGGAGTACAGTTTCCTCCTTTTTCTGGCCATTGTTGCTGGGGATACGAAGGGTTGAGTCAGACGGAGAACAAAAGTTCCTAGTTCCACAGGGAGTTTATGCACAATGCACTTTGTGAGATGATCAGCAATGCGGTTTTCCACACGGGGTACATGCTCTGTTTGCAATCCGTCAAAGCGATCCTCCAAATTTCTCAATTCCTCAACGTATGCCTCCATTTATGGGCTTTGGTAATCCTTGTTGACTTGTCCCACCACAAGTTGCGAGTCTTTGCGGGTGATCAGCTTTTCGATTCCCAATTATGTCGCAATCCTAAGCCAGACAAGAAGCCCTTCGTATTTTGCAGTATTATCGGTAGCCTCCTCCTGGGGAAAATGCATTTGGACGGCATGCTTAAGGTGCTCCCCAGTAGGAGCAATGAGAAGTATGCCAGCCCCTGCACCTTGTAGGGAGAAGGCACCATCAAAATATGTAGTCCATTCTTTGGGCGCTTCCTTGCCGGTGATAACTTTCACTGTTACACATTGGTGTTGTACAAAACGTTTTTAACCCCTTTCCGCGACGACATTTGGAACCGTCACCAAGTGAGTGCGGGTGATAGGGGGTCCTTCCCACATGACCCAGAAACTGTCAGGGATAGGACCTCCTAGGACACAGGCTGGGGCAAAATGAGAACGTGTGCGATCGAGCGGGGCATCGAAACCCAATCATTTCCGTCCGTATGTACATTCCACATGGTGAATCCTAGAAAAATATTTCCGTCCGTATGTATATCACACACAATGAATCCAAGGAATATGTTTCCTTTCTTATGTACATGCCACACAGTCAATCCAGGGAAAACGTTTACGTTCGTATGTACATCCCACATAGTCAATCCAGGGAAAACGTTTCCATTCGAATGTACTTCCCACACAATCAATCCAGGGAAAACGTTTCCATTCGTATGTACATCCCACATAGTCAATCCAGGGAAAACTTTTCCGTTCGTATGTCCATCCCACACAGGTTTTTTTATAGGCTCCTGTGTGACGGGTGTAACTATCACACCTACTCTACCTTTGTTAACCGTTTGCTTTTATCAACTACATGACACACGATTTAATCATATTTGTGTACTTGTGTGTGATTTAATTCCATGTGCAGTAAATTGGAAGGAATTTTCAAACATATTGGTCAAACGGCTATGACACAATTAAGCATGGAGTGCCATGGCATTTAAATTCCAAAAAATTAAAATAAGATCAAAAACACATGAAACCTTGGTTCACGTAATGTCATGCCACCAAGATGATGTGGTAAATTTTTTGGCATGTTTGACGAAAGTTTGGACACACACCCCTCACAAACCGGAGCAACTCACTAGAAGGCTCGTGGTCCCGAGAGGGAATAATACATGTTTGATGTTGAACGAGAGATAGCTTCCTCTTACGGCCTTCAAATTTTTTTCTACGTGTAACATGCACTAATACAACTGTCATGTCAAATTATTGAAAATTTCAGGGGTCATTTGACCTTTTGAAGACATTTAAGTGATTTTCTAGTCATTTAATGACCGTAATTCATATTAGAACTAGATGTACATGCAACGGCTAACCATAACGGTTTGAAAAATCATATTTTGTGTACTTCTGTGCGATTTAATTCCATGTGCAGTAAATTGGAAGGAATTTTCAAACATATTGGTCTAACAGCTATGACACAATTAAGCATGCAGTGCGATGGCATTTAAATTCCAATTTTTTTAAAAAGATCAGAAACACATGAAAGCTTGGTTGATGTAATGTCATGCCACCAAGATGATGTGGTAAAAAATTGGCATGTTTGCCAAAAGTTTGGACGCACACCCCTCACAAACCGGAGCAACTCACTAGAAGGCTCAAGGTTCCGGGAGGGAACAATGAATGTTTGATGAAGAACGGGAGACAGGTTAATCTGACGGCCTTGAAATTTTTTGTACATGTAACGTGCACTAAAATAACTGTCATGCCAAATTGGGAAAATTTCAGGGGTCATTTGACCTTCTGAAGACATTTAAGTGATTTTCTAGCCATGTAATGACCGTAATTCAAATTACAACTATATGTACATGCAACGGCTAACCATAACAGTTTGAAAAATCGTATTTGTGTACTTGTGTACGATTTAATTCCATGTGCAGTAAATTGGAAAGAATTTTCAAATATATTGGTCAAACGGTATGACACTATTAAGTATGGAGTGTCATGGCATTTAAATTCCAAAAAATTTAAAAAAGATCAAAAACACATGAAACCCTGGTTGATGTAATGTCACGCCACCAAGATGATGTGGTCAAAATTTTGGCATGTTTGATGAAAGTTTGGACACACACCCCTCACAAACCTGAGCAACTCACTAGAAGGCTCGTGGTTCCGAGAGGGAACAATGCATGTTTGATGACAAACGGGAGGTAGCTTCCTCTTACGGCCTTCAATTTTTTTCTACGTGTAACATGCACTAATACAACTGTCGTGTCAAATTTTGGACAATTTTAGGGGTTATTTGACATTTTAAAGACATTTAAGTGATTTTCTAACCATTTAATGACCGTAATCCAAATTAGAACTAGATGTACATGCAACGGCTAACCATAATGGTTCGAAAACTCATATTTGTGTACTTGTGTGCGATTTAATTCCATGTGCAGTAAATTGGAAGGAATTTTCAAACACACATGATACTATTAAGTATGGAGTGTCATGGCATTTAAATTCCAATTTTTTTAAAAAAGATCAAAAACACATGAAACCCTGGTTGATGTAATGTCACGCCACCAAGATGATGTGGTAAAAAAATTGGCATGTTTGACGAAAGTTTGGACACACACACCTCACAAACCGGAGCAAATCACTAGAAGGCTCATGGTTCCGCGAGGGAACAATGCATGTTTGATGACGAACGGGAGATAGCTTCCTCTTACGGCCTTCAAATTTTTTTCTAAGTGTAACATGCACTAATACAACTGTCGTTTCAAATTTTGGAAAATTTCAGGGGTTATTTGACATTGTGAAGACATTTAAGTGATTTTCTAGCCATTTAATGACCGTAATTCAAATTAGAACTAGATGTACATGCAACGGCTAACCATAAGGGTTCAAAAACTCATATGTGTGTACTTGTGTGCGATTTAATTCCATGTGCAGTAAATTGGAAGGAATTTTAAAACATATTGGTCTAACGGCTATGACACAATTAAGCATGGAGAGCCATGGCATTTAAATTCCAAAAAAATCAGAAACACATGAAACCTTGCTCGATCTAATGTCATGCCACCAAGATGATGTGGTGAAAAAATTGGCCTGTTTGACGAAAGTTTGGACACACACCCCTCACAAACCGGAGCTACTCACTAGAAGGCCAGTGGTTCCAAGAGGGAACAATGCATGTTTGATGAGAAACAGGAGATCGCTTCCCCTTACGGCCTTCAAATTTTTTCTACGTTTCACGTGCACTAATACAACTTTCATGTGAAAATTTGGAAAATTTTAGGGGTCATTTGACCTTTTAAAGACATTTAAGTGATCATTTGTTCATTTATTGACCGGAACTCAAATTTGAACTACATCTACATGCAAGGGCTAAACATAACGGTTTGAAAAATCATATTTGAGTACTTGTGTGAGAGTTAATTCCATGTGAAGTAAATTATAAGGAATTATCAAACATATTGGTCTCATGGCATGGACACATGTACATGCATGGAGTGCCATGGCATTTAAATTCTAAAGAATTATAAAATGATTAGAACAACATGAAACCTTGCTAAATGTAATGTCATGCCACCAAGATGATGTGCTAAAAAAATTGGCCTATTTGAAGAAAGTTTGGACACACACCCCTCACAAACCGGAGAAACTCACTAGAAGGCTAGTGGTTCCGAGAGGGAACTATGCATGTTTGATGACGAACTGGAGATAGCTTCCCCTTACGGCCTTCAAATTTTTTCTACATTTAACATGCACTGATACAACTGTCTTGTGAAAATTTGGAAAATTTCAGTGATTTTCTGGCCATTTAATGACCGTAATTTAAAGTTGAACTACATCTACATGCAACGGCTAACCATAGCGGTTTCAAAGATCATATTTTTGTGTACTAGTGTGCGAGTTAAAAAAAACTTCATATGGTGTAAATATCTGGTGGGCTGGATTTGGCAAGACAAACGGCCCCCACACGATTGGCACTCTATTTCGTGCCTCAAGGTTTGGAAGGTGAATGGTGGGGGTTATTAATCAGACACGGTTTTGTATTCGAAACCATCAGCTATTATGTTCACACACGGATTCTAATGTGGAAATCGTGTGTAATTCAAACTACCACTACTTGGGAAAACCCTAGCTATAGCACGGGTATTTTGCCCATCAGTAGCGCGGGACTACGCGCTACTGATAAGGCGCTACAGCTAACGTGTAGCTGTAGCGCCTGTCGTCCCACGCTACTGCTATACATGGATAGCAGTAGCACACTTTAGTGCAGAGCGCTGGTGCTAATATCTGCCGCACTTTTTAGCAGGAAGCGCTACTGGTAAGGGAGCGCTACTGCTAACTTTGTTCCCCTCGCTACTGCTAGTTTTATTAGTTTCTGTTTTTTTTCTGCATATTTGTTTTGTATTTGAATAGGCTTTATACAATAATCTTTAGCATATCATACACATACAAATGTAATCATAGAATATACATACAAACAGTCTCATCAAATCATGTCATCATCATAATCATCATCCAACACAAAGTGGTCTCTCCTCATCATCTCGAAAATAGCAATACAAGTCTCGATTACTTGCAACTACATCGTCATCCATCTAAACAATGATATACGCGAGAAGAGCTATCACTTTGAGCGAGAGCGGAACTATGCAGTACATGAGTTCGTATCCCTCTCTCACATTAGTGTGAACCTAAAACAAACTACTGGTTGTCGCTCGAAAACTGGAAACTAGTACACCCGGGCCTAACATTCCGGCCACTCATCGCATACTCCCGGCATAGCACTTCTTCGCCATCGATGATCTATACACCTGCATCATCAGATGAGTCGATCATTTGCAAAATATATAGTTGAGCAACAGAAAGATACAGACTTGGCAAAAATAGAAGCAACATATCATAAGAATAAATAACAAAGTTCATCGTACCCAAAATGCCCTAGCTAAAGTGATCTTCGCTAGTCAAGGAGGATGGTTTAATTACATCACAAATAAATTTTTGTCGTCCATAACTCAAAGTTTTGTCATACAGATAGTATGGACTAAACGGACACATTATCATATATCGACAATCACTCCAACATGTCGTGCCATCCATCCAAGTTAGGGAGATAGTCCCCGAGCTTAGTGAAAGGCTTCAGGTTGAGACGCTGAGCGGCTACGCGTGTTCGGACGTCTTCTCGCAACATTTGTCCTTCTTCGTAGAACATCCCTATTTTTCTGATGACCTCCTTCATGATGATTTGGGAAAGTTCATGCTGGATGTGATAGAACTCAGCTCGAAGTTGATGATCCTCGATATCTCCTATGTTCTTTGCCCATTGCAGAATATGGGCATCGCCAGATCTAGGTGACATGCGAAGGTTCTGGTGATCCTGCCTGTACTCCAGCATGTGGTGTAGGACATAGAATCTATCATTAAGAGAATCACTCAGTTGCTGGATGCAGCAGAAGTCAGTCTTATGGCCGAAGGTGGGCCTGCCGTCCCTTTTCTTCTTGTCCTTAACCTCTCCACCCCGTGTGACGTAGTAAAACATAGCACTGTCAAGAACAGACTTGATGTGGGTGTAATATTTTTTGTCAATGTTCTTCGACGAGTCCAAGTAAAGAGCATGGGAGTATCGGGGGTAGAGGATGATGAGGATGGCGCGCCCGCCGCTGTGCAAAATAAGTACACCTCAAATTAATTAGCCTCCACCGTGCAAATGAATGATTGAAATAAAAGGGAGGATATCCACGCAGATGACTTACAAGGGATGATAAGGCATGAGAATCGCCTCCTTGTCCTTATTAGCGAGCATGAAATTGGAGATGTATTCCCTTGCGTATTCTCGGTGCTCTACGCAGACTCCCAAGAAGCCCTCATGCATGAAGTACGGGTCAGTGACACAGATATGAGGTATCTTCTCAACCCCAATGAGGTAGTTCATGTGCAGGCATAAAGGCGGAGAAACGTAAAATCCAGCTTCTTCAAGTGAAACATGTCGAAGATGTAATCGAATCAAAGGAAGAACTTCTCCGCGGGGAATGTGTCGATGTACGACAATTGCTGCGGGACGTTAACCACGTAGAGTGGGTATCCTGGATGTTTTGAGGCGACGAGGCCTTTCTCTATCTGTAGAACATCGTCATGAAGTCTCCTTAAATCGCCGAATCTGGCATCTAGCGCTGCTTTAGGTAGGATGGGTTGACCGGGGATATGCCATTTTGCTGCACTAGGGATATCTACATGGTCTTGAACACGAGGCTGCTGAGGCGGCTGGATCATAGAAGCACCTTTTTTTTCCTTTCCTTGGTCTCTTCCTAGACTTCTTTATTACTAGAAGGTTGTCCATAATACGTTTAGACTCCGGAGGCGGCAATTCAGGCACCGACTCATGACGCTCAAACCCTAAGTAGGCGCCAGTATTGACATATTGTTGAGTGTCATCGTCATCCTCATCCTCATCTATCGAGACGTCACCAGCGACTAATGGATCCTCTTCCTCACCCCCTCCGCTATCACCCAGCACGACAGCCAATGCTAATTGGGTAGGTGAGGTGTTGATGTTCATACCTAACTGTGTGCTCGTAGGTGTGCTCCCGGCCGCCTCCAGACGAAGCAGACTCTTTGGCCACAACAGTACCCACCCATTGCAACAATCACCAAGCCGCCGCGGGGTCTCGTCGCCATCCCCCACTAGTACCAGAGGAACCAAATTCTTGTGGCCCGATTTCACACTGGCCACGGAAACCTTGAAGACGTCCGGGGGGATCGGTCGGCTATGGAACAATGGTTCCTTCGGGTCCATTATCGTCACCTTCCCCACATCCACCTTCTGGTCGCCGATGGTGTACAATATGGTGCACGGGGTTTCGTTGGCCTGCAAATAGAAGTCTGCAATGGGAGACATCCAAAAGGCAACGAAAACGGGAGATTATACATTCATTGAAAGGGGTCGCTGTGACAGATACCGTGAGGGCGTCGAGCTCAGCCAAAGATGAAGCACCGCCGAGCACGTTCGGTGCCGGATCCGGTGCCGGAGCAAGTGTGAGAGCCGGTGCGGGAGCAGGTGCAGGAGCCGGTGCGGGAGCCGGTGCGGTAGCAGGTGCAGCTGTAGGTGCTGGTGCAACACTAGTCGACTTGCTCCTGAAGAAGTCAGCAAGGGGAAAGTCCGCTGCATTTTTTTCTAGATTTTTCCTGCTCCAATTGAAAACGGCCGGAACCAAGGTAGTAGACATATCTACAAGCACCTGTTTTGCGGCAGCTACCATTGTTGCGACTATCTCAGATGATTTCTTCTCAACCGCAATCTCAACCTTCTTGTCGATGTTTTCTTAATTTAACCTTCGTCTTTCCTTTCTCTCCTCCGTGGTCTGATGGTAGTACTTCTTCCACATGGAGCCATCTCTGACACCATGGACGCATCCATACGACAGTCGAGTCTCCACCGGGTGTCCTTTCAATATGTTCAACGCCCGGTTGAATGGAGTGTCCCACTTGGGCCTCGCCAACGCCACAGACGGCGAGTCGCTTTCGGCCGCAATCCTGTGTTGCTTTCTCTGCAAAAGGCACATGGATCGTTTACAAATATGACTAACATGCAGTTAAATTGATCAGAAACTAAAATTACCAGCAGTCTCATGAACTCCGTCATGACCGTGTTCGTCTCGAAATAATTCTTCACTCGGTCCCAATGGTGCCAGGCCCTGAGGACGTCACGCTCCTGCGGGACGGTGAACTCCACCAAGGGGTCTAGGATACCCAGACTCGCAGCTTTCGCGTCCTCCTTGGCTTGTATGGACATCTTCCCACCATAACCATGGCTTCAGAGGTGGTGGCACCCAATGTTCCTCTGTTGAAGCCCCTTCATGTACTTCGACCTTGTGCAATTACTGCGCATCGTGGGGTCGTGGTGCTATTGCAGTTATGGTAAAATGACAACTTTCTGAATCGCCATGCCTCTGCCCCGCTTTTCCCCCTTAAGAGTATGAAAAAACAGAGCGGCATGATTCACATGTCTCTCGACCCACTCCTCCATCTTCTTCCTCCGCAAGCCAAGTGACAATTCTTTTCCTCGCTCCTCCTTCTGCCGCCACCCTCTCCATCGAATCCCTCCCCCTCTGCGTCACCGCAAGAATGGGGAAGAATCCCGTGGAGAAGAAGAAGCCGCCAGCCGCGGCGAATGAGGTCATCGCCGAGGGGAGCAAGAAGTCCGCGGAGCTGAACAAGAAGCGGAGCGAGGATGTCGTCTTCATTCCGTCCTCCTTGAGCGGCCCAATTCTTCAGGCGAAGTACGGGTATCTGTGGGGGTGGTTCGTCGAGAAAGGTCACGGGGCGCCCATAGTTTACGAGGCGGGTTAGGTGGATCCCCCTGACTCTTATCAATTCTTTGCTACTTACTTCATCTGCGGTCTGTGCCCTCCCTTTTCTGAGTTCTCTGAGGCAATCATGAACATCTATTGATTCCACCTCCTTGATTTCATGCCAAATGCAATGGCGACCATGGACATCTTCGCTCATTTGTGTGAGAATTTCATCTGAGTGGAGCCCAATGTGGATCTATTCTGGCATTACTTCGTTCTGCCGGTAGAGAGCAGAGTTAACTTCTCTGGAATCATCAGCTGGATGCCGCGTGTAGCAAGGAAGATCTGGGACTACGTCCTTGGATACCAGCGCGAAAGGTGGGACAAATGGAGAGGGGACTGGTGTTGGATCCTGGAAAAAGAAGCCCTCGAGTTTTTCGAAGCGTGGCAGGAGTGCGTTGAGTGCGGCAAGGATTGGAGCGTTAAGGGCCTTACCAAGGACAGGTTGCGCCCGGCAATCAATAGGATCACCCGTATGGCGGCTGCTAGGTTAACCAACGAGCATGTGGAGGCAGATTTTATTCTCCGCCGCATCTCACCGCTGTAGGAAAGGGACATGCCTGCGTGGCTGTATGGTGACGCGGCAGACAGGGTGAGGTTGCTGCCGGGGCTGGCCAACAACTTGTTAGTTTATGGGCATGGCTGGTTGTGTGACCAACTGTTTGGCTGCTTTGGAAAGTTCAAGCTTGCAGGCAACCGTCATCCCCCTGAATATAAACTCTGCCCATGACCAGATACTAAAGTGGATGCCGAATTGGAATGGCGAAGGGGTTTCAGGATCTCAAAAGCTCCCCACTCTTGATGAAGAGCTCCAGTGGTCGAGCGCCCTGGTAGAGAAGGCCACTAGGACTGAGGGTGTGATGTATAAGCGCACCTCTACTACGAAGGTGGCGTATATTCTAAAGAGGGTTGAGGAGGACAAGGCTTCCTGCGTCGCGGAGATGGAGAAGGCCGCGAAGGCCGGGAAGGGCAAAGGGAAAGCTGGGAATGGAAGCTCGTCCCAGGGCGGCAGTGAAGCATGAGCCGCGGAAGGATCTGCCGGGGAAGAGCTTGCCGGGGTTCATTTTGCCAGGCTGGATGCCCTTGCCACGGCAGCAACGGAGCTCCGGGAGGGAGAGGAGGAGGAGAGGGAGGAGTACACGGTAGCGGCCCCTGAAGATTAGTGGCTTGTGGGTGGACCGCAAGCCCCTCCACCGGACCCAGACTAGCGCACCCGCAGGCACGCCGCGGCCCGAGGAGCGGTGGCCTCCAACCCCGCACTAGCCAGCAAGAGGGTAAAGAAAACCTCCACCAAGTCTATCATGGCCGATGTGGCGTTTCTCCAATCCCCTCGCCTTGCTCAGGCCAAGGCTTCTTCCACCAAATTGCCCGCAGCCACGGAGGCGGAATCCAGCCCCCGGTCCGGCTCGAGCTCCTCGCAAAGCTCGTCTTCCCTGGAGCTCCTGATGTCACGGCAGGCACTGAGGCTGCCGGGGGTTCCACCCTTACACCTCTGAAGAGAGGAAGGGATTCTCCCTCTCTCACGCAGTTCAACTTGAACTCCATGCTCATCGCGGAAGAGTAAAGAAGATTGCTGTTCTGTGGTAGATACCTTTTAGGCAGACTTGAATGATTTTGCTGACTGACCTCTTGTCTTTGTTTGTTGCTACCGATCAGGGAGGTGGAGGAGGACACGAAGACCCTCGTCCATTGTTCCCAGAAGAGGCTCCAGCGCCTAGGGTCACCGGAGCGCGTGGAGAGCTCGGCCTTGGTGGGGACGGATGCAGAAGACCCCATGCCAAGCCCCCAGTCGAGCCCTTGGCCTGGGAGCTGAGACTTGGCCCCACCCGTTGGAGATGACGGAGACTGCCTCTCTGTCCCTCCAAGCTGAGGAGGAGGCGAGACAGCGTAGGGTGAGCCCATCCCTAAAGGGCGTGCTTCCCCTGCCACTCAAGCTGAAGGACCTGTCGCGGAACCTTCCACGGCTGAGACTGTGCGGAAGGCCGCAGAGCCTTACCCGACAAAGGACGAGGCTCACGACCCGGCAACATCTGTTGCCGGGGAAACACAGACCCCTGCCCGACAGACCTCTCCAGGTATCTTGGTTACTAATCCTTCTTTTCATTCGTGCTCTAACTGCCCCTACTGGATTCTTCATTCGCTTCGAGACATCCATTTCTTCATTGTTCTATGGCCCTTTCATATGCAGCCCATCAAGCCAGGAACCAGATTTGCTGGAGGTGGTGGCTGACATAGGAAGTGTTGCTGAGGATGAAGCCACGGAGCTCGCAGCGGCTGAGGGGCAGGATCTCGCTGTTGGGGATGTTCAGGGCTCCTTGATGGTGATGGAGCACCCTTCCGAGGACACCTCGATATGGGAAGTGGCCGTTGAGATAAAGATCCCACTCTAGACCATGGGCCAGCTTCCCGCCGCCAGGACTATTGCTGAGATTCCGCCACCCCCCTCCACTACTAGGGAAAACCTTATACACAAAATCTTAGCAGCAGCGCGGTTGAAAAACAGACACTACTGCTATTTAGCAGTAGCGAGCTTCATGAAATCGTGCTACTAATAGCATGGTAGCAGTAGCGGTCTAGGTGAAACAAGCGCTACTACTATAATTGCCACGGCGTTGCCCCCCGGCTAGATACAGTAGTAGCGCCCTTCCAAGGACACGCTACTGCTAAAGTACTAGTAGCAACGTTTTTCTTCAAATACGCTGATGCTAAGTATTGCACCTAATTAAATTTAGTCCCATACTGCTAAGCAAATGAGGTGTTTACCACCTTAAATATGTTACTTCTCAAACTATCTCGAGGACTTGGTCTTCATTGAACTATATGTGTAGGATTTGTGGCTGCAATATGAATCTTCACAAGTGCCTATACAGGTACTGTGAGGATTCATGTTGACTATTTAGATTCTACAAAAAAAGATCAATGATGACCAATGTATATTTTTGAAGTTTTTACATGCTTTGACTTAGCAGTAGCGTTTTTTCAGGGCAAAGTGCTACTGATATTATAAAATAGAAAGGAATACCTGCAGCGTGTTTCGCTTAACACGCTATAGCTAACTTAGCTATAGCACGTTCCAGCCAAATGCACTGCTGCTAGTTTGACTTAACACCCGGCCACGCGGGCTCAAAATTTTGCTAAGTCCTTCCCCTCCACTTCCCCTCTCCCCCAACTGCTCCATCGCCGTCGTTGCCCTGCCGAACTCGAGCTCACCGCCACCGCCCGTAGTCGACCTCAACCTCACCATCGCCGCCGCCCGCCGCACACCCTTGACGCCGCCCCGACCCCGACCTTGACGCCGCCGCGGACCTCGACGCCGCCCCAACCCCGACCTCGACGCCGCCCTCCGCCGCGCGCGCGAGCCCCGACCCCGACCTCGACGCCACCCGCCCCTCCCTCGCCGCAGTCACTGTAAGGATGTGCCTCTCCTCTCCCCTACCCTCCTCTCTCTCTACTCTCTGTTGTGATGATTTGTTCATATGAACCATAGATAGATGTGTTCATATATATGTTGCTGCTGTGATGATGTTCATATGAACCCTAGGTTTTCATATGAACCCTAGATTTGTATAGGACAGTAGGAATTTTTTTAGCATTAAGGAAAAAATTACATTTTTTTAGGAAATAAGCTAGGGAAATTTTTATGAAAATGCCTAAATAGTAGTTCAATTTAGCTTTAAATTAACAGAGGGTATATAAATAATAGCATTTAGCTAGGGCATTAACAGAGGGTATATATATTAGCTATAAATATAAAATAGCATCATTTATCTATAAATAAAACAATAGCATTTAGCTATAAATAAAAACCAATAACATCTAGCAATAGAAAACAATAGCATTTAGCTATAAACAAAAAACAATAACATTTAGCTATAAATAAAAAACAGTAGCTGTGGCATTTAGCTACAAACAAAAAACAGAATTGTTTTTCTTTCAAAAACTTGGTTAAACTAGTTGTTGCTATGTAAACAAAAAACCAGATTGTTGTTATATGATATATGTCATTGATGTTCATTTGCATATTCCATTATTGAAGTGGCTCGATTGTGCCCAAGTGGCTTTGTTGTTTCTAGGAAATGAAGTCGAGTGGCCTATGTTTTGCCGGAATGTTGATTCATTTCTGTTCTGGCAAATTCCAGGTTCTAGATTTGTCCCCTTTTTAGTAAAAGTCATGCTGAAATTTTCCGTGAATTTCGGCATGACTTGTTGTACAAACTAGGACATATCGAGTGCCCGGGATTTGCCGCACCGGGAAGGAGTCAACATTCCTGCAAAGCATAGGCCTTTTTTCTGTCATTATTCATTTTATTATGTATAGAACTAATTGACTAGATTTAATCATAAGAACTAGTTGAACATGTCACATTTGTTGTTATTTTTTAAGTTAAAGCAATTATTCCCGCATCGACATCGATGATGCTTATCCGGCATCCTCGTCGTCGAGTCGACGGAGGACACCTGCGTCACCAGATGGGCCATGTCCGGGACTGGGCTCCGCTGGGGTGGTACTAGGAGGCGCTACCTACCGGGGGCGCAGGTTGGTGAGGAGTCAGCCCGTCGTTTATCGGAACCTTCTTTGGTGGCGGTCGCGTGGGCCAGTGATGGTCCAGAGGCTCGAGGACCCCGCGGAGGTGGTGCGTCACCGTGTTAGTGAGGAGGATGCACACATCCGTCGCTAGTTGTTTGTGTTGGAGCACAGGTTCTCCAATACCTGGCAGGTTCTCCAGGGATCTCACTGGAGCTATGATCCTGTGATGGTTCCTTCTTTGTGGGTGTCCATCACCCGCGCCGGTACTTGTCGTGCGCTAGGGTTTTAGTTGTATTAGTGATGTTATATGTATGATACTATTCGGGATGTATTAGTGATAATATTCGATGAAGTACGGATGCATGAGATGTTTTACTTTTGCTTATTGAATGCATGCTAATTTGAATACTTATTTATTTTACGATTTGGTTTTGCTTATTGAATGCCCTTGTCAATATGAGTCCTATAAGATATTTTGAAATGTATATCTTGTGTTGCTCAAATTGGATATGTGCTTGCCCAAGTGGTCGGTCATGTTTGCAGGTTACACCTCCGAGTGGCCTATGTTTTGCCGGAGTGTTGATTCATTTCCGTTCTGGCAAATTTCAGGCACTCGTTATGTCCTATTTTAGCAAAGGTCATGCCATATTTTTCCGTGAATTTTGGCATGACTTGTGCCAGAATATGTAGGAAATATCAAGTGCCCCAGATTTGTGTGTTGAGTATCCTGGTAGTTGTCTTCGATCGATTTTCAATGAATGTTTCAACTATGAACATAGGAAATGTCTGAGGATGAAAAGGATTTCGGTATTTGCAAATACTGTGAAGACGAGCGCAGCATGTGCGACGGAATCTTCCTAGATGATGATAGGCGCTTCAGCATCAAGCTAGACGAGAACTTCGAAGTGGATACAGTAAGTCACGACGACAAGTCTTTTTTCGTAATTAAGCATGACATCTACTTCATTTGCTTCAACTTATAATTTATTTTTTTACTATTCTACTAGCGTATCCCTTGCCATGCAAGAGTTTTTGTCTTGGATAAGATAGGTTTCAGTCATACTATTGAGGTAAAGAGAGTTTACTTGAAGACCGAGCATGGTTGTATTTTCCACGCAAAATTATAGAACGCAGATGACTACACCTATTTTGGATGCAAAAATTGGCAAGCACAATGCAAGACTTATGCATTTGAGCCTGATATGGTTATCACCTTTGATATTCGTCCGGAAGATGATATTGAAGGTAATATCGACATCTAGGTCGATGTGCAGACGCCTCCAGTTATACCATTATGTGAGTTTCTCAATCATATTTATGTCTTTGATATTGTTTATTCAAAAATAGTTGACAACTAATTTCTATTGTCAGCTTATTTTCGTTCAAGCAAACATGTCCAGCGCTTGGTAGACAGGACCTACTACTGTCCCGGGGCTGAATTAAACTGCGAGGAGATAAGTCATTATGTTTCATGGCTTGAGGATCTTCATACTGTCAAGACAAATTTTCTTCCTGCACTTAGAAATGTTAGTACTCAAAACGTGCGACCAATAGTGTTAATACTGAACTACGGTCACATCTATTTAGGAGAGATGGTAAGATTTTTACTATTTGTCCTTAGTGCATCTTTTGCATACATTATTTTTAAGCTAAACTTCATTGGTAAGTATGTTACTATACGATGTTCTTCAACAGGGACTCCCGATGAATGTTGTGCCTCATTGGATCGAGACTAAAGGTACCATGAATATTGTTAGCTTACGTCCAAGATGTCCTAAAGTGCACTTCAGTGCATTCAAGATTTCTAATAGCGAGGAATGCTTGATAGTGAAAGACTAGATCAAAATTGTGAACGATCAAAATTCATCTTGATGCTCCAACTTGATGAAGGAGGAGTGCTACACATGTTTTATGTTATTTTACCTGAGAGAGAGTAGCAGGAGTGATTAGCTAGCTAGAAATGTGTTCCTTTATCAAATCAATGAAGTTCGGGTGCACGCTAATCATTTTGAGATCCTCTCCATTACTAGGTGTGGCACCTATATTCCTAGGAACATACATAAACTTAGGATTCGTATTAGGAGGAGTTCACTCAATAGTTTTAAGGAAAAAAAGTGGAACCCAAATTATTAATAACTTCTTCCAACTTATCAATTCTATAAGGACTTTGTTGTACTCTGTCGTTACTGATCAGTTCCTTCTGTTTTAGCATCTTCAATGTGGTTCATACCGTTGATCCAAATTGAGTTACTTGATTATGGATCTTTTTATCTAGATTTTCAATATGTTCTATGGTTGGCATTTTATTTTCAATAGCTTCCAAACTTTGCATAACATGTTCTAAAGTCAATATTGCTTCATTAATAATAATAGCTGGTGATCCCACTAAATTTCCCACAGCATTGAAAGCATCCATAGGGTGACTACTCAAAAAATTCCCTCTTGTAATAGTGCCAAGCACAAATCTATACAAAGTAGTAACACCCACGTAAAAATTGCGAAATAGAACGGTAGTGGATTGCTTACGAGATATTGAGCACCGCAAATCCTATGCCAAGCATGTTTTAAACCCACCCCCCCTTGTTCAAAATTGTGCACTTCATTCTAAGGGGTACAAGCAATAAGTAAAGAACTAGCCATAGAGGCAAAACAAGCTAATGAGCAAACAAACAAAGCAAATATTTTTTTGTTTTTGTATTTTTATCAGAAGTGTAGGAGATAAAAATGAGAGCCAATGGCAAATAGAAAGTAGAGCAAGTAGATGATAGTTTGTGCGAAGGTACTTGATAGGTTTTGATGATGTCGCCCCGGCAACTTCGCCAGAAATTCTTCCTGCTACTTGTGAGTTGTGTTTGGATTTTCCCCAAAAAGGAGAGGAGATGGAGCACATTAGAAATAAGTATTTACCTCAGTGAGAGCTAAGGTATCAATCCAGTAGGAGAATCACACAAACCCTCGTGAACAACACCTACACACACAAAAGAAAATACATGCAACCAACACGTGCAAGAGGGTTGCGATACCCTCGAAGTCATTACTTGCGAGGATTAATTCTGATAGTTATCAATATAAAATCTAATTGCAAAAATAAAAGAAATAAAATTGTAGCAAGGTATTTTTGGATTTTTAATTTGATTAAAGTAGACCCGGGGGCCATAGTTTTCACTATAGGCTTCTCTCTCGAGCACATAACATACAGTGGGTGAACAAATTACAGTTGGGCAATTGATAGAAAAGCACATAGTTATGACGATATTCAAAGCAATGATCATGTATATAGGCATCACGTCTGAGACAAGTAGACCAATTCCTGCCTGCTCTACTACTATTACACCACCAATCGACCACTATCCAACATGCATCTATGGTATTAAGTTCATGAAAAATAGAGTAATGATGTCATGGGAAACCACTGCCACCTATGGGGCCATGAGCCCCTTTGTGGTTCAGAAGGGGGACGAGCATGTTGAACAAAGAGTGGAGAGAGAGTCGCGCAACACAACAGAGATCACACAGGCGATTGTACCCAGGTTCAGGCCGTCGCGAGGCGTAAAAACCTACTCCTGCTTTGGTGGACTGATGGTGGATTGTGGTGGAAACGCAATGCCCTAGCCCGATAGGGTTGCCTTAGGGCGATAGCAGCTACGCGCGTATGACTGTACAAGGGTCTGAATCGTCTCTATACTTGCCATGGGCCTCCTTTCATAGATTAAGGGGTAACCATAGTGGCAAATCAGTCATTGTGCATTGATTAGATAGCAACAGTGCTAGCATACCTAACTCTGGAGATAGGAAGAGCACATTAAACGCGCCGCTTAGTGTAACATCATGGCCTGCCTAGGAAGCCTTGTCAGGATGCTCAGCCACATTCTCTCCTGTCTGCATGACACGTCGCTGGACGGGTGTCATTTGTAGGTGATTTCCATAGGAATTGGCTGCCATCTGGCAAGAGGAAGCCACCTAGTCACCATGGGGCTTGACCGCACCAATTGATGACTTGCGTTACTGTGAGGTGGTGGGGTGGAGCCTTGGCGGGGTAGTTTGCCTTCGTAGGCCCCGGCAGGCCTCGCGGGACAGTCTTGAGGTTTGCTTTCATGGTAACCTTAACCTCGCTAGGCTCTCCTGCTCGGCAAGGGAGGTTTCCCTTAGTGGTGTCTTGCTCATTTGGCTCGACTTAGACTTCTTGATCTACACCCTGATTCTTGCCCCGAACGCGCTGTCGGGCGTCGTCGGGGCAAGTCCTATAAAGTGCATAGGAAATAGAGGAGCAGTTGTCTGGCCTTTGAGACATTCTTTGCTTCGTCATTAACCTGAACTCAGACCAGTTTCCGGTTTTCCCGTGTGTCACATAATGCTAGCTGAAGTGGGGCCACTTTTGTAATGGCGTATGAATGACTTTAACGCATGGGTGAGTAACTGCCAGTTCACTCTTCCCACCACACTCTTATCCTTGGCCACATATGTTGCATGCATTGAGTGGGGTAAGTAATGGAGGCGCATGGTGTGGGGGAGCGTCAAGGTGGGGAGCCCGGTCTTCATGGATTAGTGGAGGGGGGCGGCAGTTACCCGCCGAGGGATCGGCTCCCAGCCCCTGTCCGTTTATAAAAGAAGGTGCGGGTGAGGAGTGGGTGTATTCATCCACACACGCCTCCTCCTCCATTATCTGCTTTCTTCTGGTTATGCCAGAAGGGAGAGCCTGGGGCTAGACCCCAGGCCCTAGCTTGGGGTTGGCGATATTGAATGCTCGTGTTGACGCTTGGGGAGTGAGTCTGGTCCGGGCCCCGGGAAGACACGGCAGATGAGTCGCTTGTAGTGTAGGAGATGTCAAGATTTCCCTTTACGGTGAAATGCTTGTCTCCTCCGCTTTGGCAGGCCATCTGGTGAGGAGTGCTAGAGCTTGCTGTGAGTTGTTGCGGCTTGGTGCTCCTGTGCCGAAGCCCCTGGGGTCGTTGATGCCCGTATGGGGTGCAGTCCTTGGGGTTCGTGGTAATCCCTTTACTGCTCCCTTTAGTGACGTTGGGGCGAACATTGAAGAGAGTGACATCTCCCTGCCACCCGAGAGGGGAGTGATGCCCCTCACGCGCCTCGGACGCCGCTATCGCATGCTGCCTCTCCGGGGGGTGATGGCCCGAGGGGCCGGCATCCTCCTGGAGTGGTGGTGATGAAGAAAGAACTAGGGAACACGGAGAAGGCAGGTGGCAAGGCGTCAGGTAGGAGTATGATCGCACCCACGCCTTCTTCTCCTATTGGTGACCTGCCAAATCATCTTTCCACACTTCCCCTCCCCCCGGCACCATCATCATCGGCCTCTGGGCTGCCGGGGAGGGGGTTGTTCACTTGGTGCCTTCGCCTCCTCCAGCAGTCTTCCAACTGAGCTCTGGTGATTTTTCTACCCGCCGGTGCTCGCGCTGGAGCTTCTCGCTGTTCCTGGAGGTGGTGACCAGGGCACCGCTGAGCTGTTCCTTCCGCCCCTCTCCTTCGCAGCCTCGCCACTCCCGATCTTGTCTGGCTGTGCCCGTCAAGCTCTTGACGGGATCTAGTCAAGCGTCTACTCAGGCACTCCTTCTATCCTCTTCTCTTCGCACCGCAATACGTAGGGGAGGAGGAACGAGCAAGGGGGATTACGGGTCACTTATCTTTTTTTAATCTAAAATGTGTAAGCATTTACCAAACTTCAGTCCAAAATTTGTATTTTTCTTTACCCATGTTTATGTTTTGTAAGATTTGTACTTGTCAATCAGCATATTAATGAAAAAGACAAATCTTGCCAGGTACTTGTGCATGTAATGTGTCCATGCAGAGGTGAAACGCCTCTATACTTCCAAGTAGACATGTTTCTCCCAACAAGTTATCTTGCCGGTACCCTCATTTTACTGCCGCGGAGCTAGCCTACCGGGCATAAACTATGAAGAGGGATCAGCCACCCCCAAACCTTTTTTCGAAAGGTCACTGCGAGCATCCCCACCGAAGAACTTTCAAGTCAAGCGATGGGTGCACTGATGTCTTGGAGGCGACGGGCTTGTCATATGCACAAGTCCCTACTTACAAAGCATGTATGGGTAAGAAAAAGGAGTTATCTCTTTGGGCTTGCCAGGGATCACAGCATAGGCTTGTCTTCTCTTCTCCTCTTCGGGACTGAATCCATGGTAGGAGCCTGCAGTCAAATGCAGATGAAAATGATGCCACATGCGATCTTATCTATATGAACATGCTATGCTCCTGATATGCGTATGCATGCATGCAATTTGTCGGGGGCCCCTAGCGCTTCATTTATTTGTCTATTGCTCAGGGTCTGTGCCTGGCTTTGTACAAGGGGTTACATGCAATAGGGCAAAGGCCTGTACAAAAGAGTGGCTGCTGGGAAGGGCCCGACAGTCGTGCCTTACGGGTAGAACTTGCGGAGACGCTCAATGTTCCATGAGTTTTGCAACTGAATGCCATCTCCGGTATCCAGATGGACTGCGCCAAGTCTGGTGACTCATACTACCCGGTAAGGGCCTTCCCACTTCGGCGTCAACTTGTTTGTACGCTTGGCGGACTGAACGCGCTTAAGGACAAGGTCGCCTTCCTCAAAACTCTGGGCATGAACCCTGCGGCTGTGATAGCGACACAGGGCTTGCTGGTAGCGTGCGGCACGCGTAGCAGCCCAGAGAGGGTTCTCCTCGAGTAGCACAGCATCGTCACGCTGGTAATGTTCCTGCGCTAGTTCATCATAGGCAAGTACTCGAGGCGACCCATAAATTAGTTCCATGGTGTACCACCCACAATGCGGCTATATCTCCCACGTGACGGGGCACGACTTAGAGGCATAGCCGCATGGTAGTTTTGTCGCAAGAGGGGTAATATTCACACAATCCCATGTACTGAATAAGAGAGGGATAAAGAGTTGGCTTATAATCACCACTTCACACAAATACAAGTTAAACATACATCATCCAGAATGCAATCAAGGTCCGACTACGGAACCAAAATAAAGGAAGATAACCCCAAATGCTAGATCACAGATCGTCCCAACTAGGCTCCACTACTTATCAACCGGAAAAGACACAACACAACGATCAAGATCTTCATCAAGCTCCCACTTGAGCTCGGTTGCATCACCTGCACTGGTATCATCGGCACCAGCAACTATTTGGAAGTATCTATGAGTCACGAGGACTCAACAATCTCACACCCGCGAGATCAAGACTATTTAAGCTTATGGGTAGGATAGGGTAATGAGGTGGAGTTGTAGCAAGCACTAAGCATATATGGTGGCTAACATATGCAAATAAGAGCGAGAAGAGAAGCAACGCAACGGTCGAGAAGCTATAAGTGATCAAGAAGTGATCTTGAAGCTACTTACATTCAAGCATAACACGAGACTGTGTTCTCTTCCCGGACTCCGCCGAAAAGAGACCATCACGGCTACACACGCGATTGATTCATTTTAATTAAGTCAAGTGTCAAGTTGTCTACAACCGGATATTAACAAATTCCCATCTGCCACATAACCGCGGGCACGGCTCTCGAAAGTTTATACCCTACAGGGGTGTCCCAACTTAGCCCATCACAAGATCTCACGGTCAACGAAGGATATTCCTTCTCCCAGGAAGACCCAAGCAGGCTCGGAATCCCGGTTACAAGACATTTCGACAATGGTAAAACAATACCAGCAAAGTCGCCCGAATGTGCCGACAAATCCCGATAGGAGCTGCACATATCTCGTTCTCAGGGCACATCGGATTGTCCAAGCTTCCGGTAAGCCAGCCCAGAGTTGCCCCTAGTGGCCACCGGTGACTGACAGGTTGGACCAACACTCAGAGGAGCACTGCCCCGGGGGCGGGGTAAAATAAATATGACCCTCGGGCTCCAGAAACCCAAGGGAAAAAGGCTTAGGTTGTTAGGCAAATGTAAAACCAAGGTTGGGCCTTGCTGGAGGAGTTTTATTTGAGGCGAACTGTCAAGGGGTTCCCATAACACCCAACCGCGTAAGGAACGCAAAATCAAGGAACATAACACCGGTATGACGGAAACTAAGGCGGCAAGAGTGGAACAAGACACCAGGCATAATGCCGAGCCTTCCACCCTCTACCAAGTATATATATGCATTAATTAAATAAGAGATATTGTGATATCCCAACATATCCACGTTCCAACATGGAACACACTTCAACTTCACCTGCAACTAGCAACGCTATAAGTGGGTGTAAGCGAAAGCGATAACATAGCCAAACAACGGTTTGCTAGGAACGGTGGGTTAGAGGCTTGACATGGCAATATGGGAGGCATGATATAACAGGTGGTAGGTAGGCGACATAGCGATAGAGCGAACAACTAGCAAGCAAAGATAGAAGTGATTTCGAGGGTATGGTCATCTTGCCTGAAATCCTGCAAGGAAGAAGAACGAGTCCAAGAAGAAGACAAATGGACGTAGTCCAATGGATCCTCACAACTCCGGAACGAAACCGAAGCTAACGAGAGAAGCAACCCGGAAATAAGCAAGCAACATAGTAAACAACCATCATAAAAACATGGCATGATGCACAACCAAGTATGATGCATGTTCGACTTAATGAGGCATGGCATGGCAAAGAGCATCAAACAATACTACAAATGAAGTGAAGCTCAATATGCAACGAGTTGCATATTGATGAAACACCACATGATTTATTTAGTTCTCTCCCGTTTATGTACCCAATAATATTAAATGTTGTTAAACATGGCAAGAGGTGAAGCATAATTAAATTAATAGTTTAGGAAAGTTTAAAAGAGGTGAAGAATAATAACTCCAAGGAAGAAAGTGATGGATAGCAAAGGATCTCATGGACGAATTGAAAATGATGGGTTTAAAATATGTCATTGCGAACAACTTGTGAATCATGAAACACGAAGGAAAATTTTTAAGAATGACATAACACCATCTCAAAACATAAGATAGAAAGAATTGCACTACGGAATACAAGATTAAGAATACTTGAGCTCCTCTGAAAAGAATCTCGATGAACACTTCGAGAAGCAATTTTGTCCTTGATGAACCATCATGTAGAGCCTCCATGAAGAAACTCCGGTAATAAAAGAATGATCAAACGAAAGGGAAAGTTGAAAAGAACTCCGGGAGAAGCGTTGCAATGATTGGACGAAGCTTTGAAATGATATAATTGAGAGAGCTTGAAACTCCGGAACGAAATATGAACAAATGAGATCAAATTTTTTGATGAACCTCCGGAATAAGGAAATAATCACTTGGATGAAACAAGAATAAAAATTACATTATGCTTATCCTTCATCAATTAAATTGATGACAAGCAACATATTTGGCATACTACTTATTCTTCTTGAAGGATTCAGGATAGACATAGCGCAAACTTGAGAAGGTCTTGATGAACCACCGGTGGGAAATGGAAACAATGAATGAATCTGTATGATAACGAAGGAAGAGAACTCTTGAACAAACCACCGTAAGAATTGAACATGAAAGTAGCAAAAGCACAATTCACCAGGGAGAATTAGAAAACAAATAAAGATACTTGATAGAATTTAGATACATGAGACGAAGGGATCAAGAAGTGATTAGAGGATATTCGAACGATGCACCGCTATGATTTGGAGAACGAGAGCTACACGCTGAGAATGAATAATTCTAGATGATGGGCTCCGGAGAATCAAACTGAAAAGACTCCTGAATTGCTTCGGATGGGTAAAAATAATTCTCACAATCGAAAACAATTATGAGAGGATGGCATCAAGCTTGAACTATGCATCTTCAAGAGAACGGAGCAAGATTTAGAGGAAACACTTCTTCGATCTTCAAATGTTGAGAATGATGATGAGAACCACCATGACCATTGATGAGACACTCCGGAACAATGAAGAATAGAAATGTTGAACCAACAATGAAAATAATTTGAAAGCGATATTGGAGAAGGCAATTGACTGATGAAAATTCAATCTTACGCCAAACTTTAGAAGATTTGAGAATAGCTCCAGAAAATTAGAAGAGTCGGGTAAGATCCTGGGAAAAGACCTATTTGTTAGGGCCCACTCAAAAGATACACCGTTGAACAACTTAAGAGAGATTGCGCCGGTTGAATTAAATGGCTTGAATGAGATAACATCCTCAAAAGAACTTGAACAAATTGAGAATGGAAACTTGAATCTTCTGAGATATCTTCGGCACTATGGAACAAATGACTAGCGAGAGGTGAATGATTAAGGGGGTTCACCGACATGAGAAAACATTTGAAATAAGGAAAAGAGTATGATCAATGCTGAAAGCTTGAATTGAATCCACAAGAGAAGAAAAGAATGAAGAATAATAAACTTGTAGAGCATCTTCATGAGAGCCACCGGGTAAGAAAATTGATTGAAAAAGAAGGGACTTCACATTAATAAAATGGATACTTGGTAAAGAAATCTGAGTCCTTGAAGAAAAAGAGTGGGAGGGCGGGAAAACAAAAGGCAGCTTGGGACGGATGAAACAAATAATGTTGAGAAGACTATGAGTTGATCTTGCGGACGTTGAAAATGATCGGATCCACCTAAAGAGAAGCACATCGGTAGAAAAGAATTAACATGACCATCTCGATGATCGAGAAGGATTAGTATTCACATAGGAATATGGGAACACCACTTAGTAAAGGTATGGAATCAACACTTGACATTGAAGCAACACGAATACCACAACTCAAAAACAAAACAAAGGATTGGCTTGCAGAATAAGCTGAAACAAACATATGATAGACCCCATATCGTATCATATGTCTGTTGGAAAGATATTCTAGGAGCTAATTGAATTCCCACTTATAAACTCCCTAAACTTTTTGGTAATGTAATCAGGTGTTGGGGATACAGGGGAAGCATAATATCTCACCCAAACTAACAATACCTACATCCAGTTGTTTCCATCCTTCAACACATAACCAAGAAACTATCGGAAATCGTGTACCTCAACCTTCGAAAAGCATCCGTTATACAAGTGATGGAAATACTGCCGAACTCCCGCCCCAGTACTGGGTGGCATTGAGGTTATCTCACCAACAACTTCATAAAAGAGATTTTCGATGTCGGCAAACTAAGGTATTCCAGAACTGCAACGATATAATTGTGACGACAACACCTCGGAGATCAACTCCCCGGGACACTGCCACAGCCCCTAAATGTCAGGAGGCACCAAGAACAATGTTCTCGTCACAAGACTATTGGAATGATTCCAAGATACCCGTGTGAACCTAAAAAAATTCATGAAATTTGAGGAGAGAAGAGTCAAAACTTCTACGTCAGGAGGCCTCACCAGAGTGACGAAGGGGCTGAGGAGTAAAAATAATCCTACTCTCCGATATATATAATCCTAAGACTCAAAACATTTTGTTCTAGAGTCAACAACGTCAGCGGTTTGATCAAGCAGGGGATCCTATGTCGGGGATGGCTCTAATTACCAATTTGTAACACCCACAATGCGGCTATATCTCCCACGTGTCGGGGCACGACTTACAGGCATAGCCGCATGGTAGGTTTGTCGCAAGAGGGGTAATCTTCACACAATCCCATGTATCGAATAAGAGAGGGATAAAGAGTTGGCTAACAATCGCCGCTTCACACAAATACAAGTTAAACATACATCATCCAGAATACAATGAAGGTCCGAATACAGAACCAAAATAACGGAAGACAACCCCAAATGCTAGAACCCCAATCGTCCCAACTGGGCTCCACTACAAATCAACCGGAAAAGACACAACACAATGATCAAGATCTTCATCAAGCTCCTACTTGAGCTCGGTTGCGTCACCTACACTGGTATCATCGGCACCTGCAACTGTTTGGAAGTATCTGTGAGTCATGAGGACTCAGCAACCTCACACCCGCGAGATCAAGACTATTTAAGCTTATGGCTAGGATAGGGTATTGAGGTGGAGCTGCAACAAGCACTAAGCATATAGGGTGGCTAAGATATGCAAATAAGAGCGAGAAGAGAAGCAACGCAACAATCGAGAAGCTATAAGTGATCAAGAAGTGATCCTGAAGCTACTTACGTTCAAGCATAACATGAGATCGTGTTCTCTTCCCGGACTTCATCGAAAAGAGACCATCACGGCTACACACGTGGTTTATTCATTTTAATTAAGTCAAGTGTCAAGTTGTCTACAACCGGATATTAACAAATTCCCATCTGCCACATAACCACGGACACGGCTCTCGAGAGATTATACCCTGTAGGGGTGTCCCAACTTAGCCCATCACAAGCTCTCACGGTCAACGAAGGATATTCCTTCTCCTAGGAAGACCCGATTAGGCTCGGAATCCCGGTTACAAGACATTTTGACAATGGTAAACAAGACCAGCAAAGCTGCCCGAATGTGCCAGCAAATCCAGATAGGAGCTGCACATATCTCGTTCTCAGGGCACACCGGATTGTCCAAGCTTCCGGTAGGCCAGCCCAGAGTTGCCCTTGGTGGCCACCAACGACTGACAGGTTGGACCAACACTCAGAGGAGCACTGGCCCGGGGGGTAAAATAAAGATGACCCTCGGGCTCCGGAAACCCAAGGGAAAAAGGCTTAGGTTGTTAGGCAAATGTAAAACCAATGTTGGGCCTTACTGGAGGAGTTTTATTCAAGGCAAAGTGTCAAGGGGTTCCCATAACTCCCAACCGCGTAAGGAACGCAAAATCATGGCACATAACACCGGTCTGACTGAAACTAGGGTGGCAAGAGTGGAACAAAACACCAGGCATAAGGCCGAGCCGTCCACCCTTTACCAAGTATATAGATGCATTTATTAAATAAGAGATATTGTGATATCCCAACATATCCATGTTCCAACATGGAACAAACATCAACTTCACCTGCAACTAGCAACGCTATAAGAGGGGCTGAGCAAAAGCGGTAACATAGCCAAACAACGGTTTGCTATGAAAGGTGGGTTAGAGGCTTGACATGGCAATATGGGAGGCATGATATAACAGGTGGTAGGTAGCGCAACATAGCGATAGAGCGAACAACTAGCAAGCAAAGATAGAAGTGATTTCGAGAGTATGGTCATCTTGCCTGAAGTCCCGCAAGGAAGAAGAACGAGTCCAAGAAGAAGACAAATGGACGTAGTCAAACGGATCCTCACAACTCCGGAACGAAACCGAAGCTAACGAGAGAAGCCACCCGGAAAGAAGCAAGCAACATAGTAAACAACCATCACAAAAACATGGCATGATGCACAACCAAGTATGTTGCATGTCCGGTTTAATGAGGCATGGCATGGAAAAGAGCATCAAACAATACTACAAATTAAGTGGAGCTCAATATGCAACGAGTTGCATATTGACGAAACACCACATGACTTATTTAGTTCTCTCCTGTTTATGTACCCAACAATATTAAATGTTGTTAAACATGGCAAGAGGTGAAGCATAATTAAATTAACAGTTTAGGAAAGTTTAAAAGAGGCGGGAACAACAAACAACAACTCCGGTAAATTCCCCTATGCATTAGCAATTTAAAGCAACAACAATTTTAAACATTTTAAATGTTATTATCATGATGCGGATGACATGTGCAAGTTTTAAGCAATTTTATGAAAATGTCGATAAGAGCATGTTATGAAGCATTTCTCATCGTGGCGGAAACGAAAGGGGTGCCACGGCAACGAATCCGAAAATGATGCCACTGCAACATGTCAGTTTCGGTAGCTCATGGAGATACCGTGTGCAAAAGGAAATGCGACGTGAGCATGTCTTGCAAGGATGGTGGGGTGCTCCCAGATACCTGGTTCCCACATGTAGGTGAAAAGGCAAAAGAGGGGCGATGTGCACCCACAGTTCGGACTCGAGGCGAACAAGGGTGCATCTCATACAACATGCATCCATTCGTTCACAGGGGTCGTCTCGGGGTTATACCTTCAAAGCGTGCAAACAGGAGGGTTCGAGTTCGTCGAGGCAAGTAGAGGAAGTAGTCATTCCGCGATGGTAGTAGAAGTAGTGGTACTAACAGTCCTCTATGGTAGTCGTTCTCGCATGCTCCAGGGTTGACGGTAGAGGTTCTCGCAATCTCGGCGACGGTAGTGGTACACAAGTTGTCGTGGTACTTGTCGGTCTGGTCTTGGCGGTGTAGATGTACACATTGTCGGGGTACTTGTCGCATTCCAGTTGTGTAGTCGTACTAGGCATCGGCGCGGTGTACTTGGCGATCCAAAACGGAGCAGAACAAAGGTCCCGGTTACAGTCTTGTTTTTGGACTTGGTGAACATCGAGTCTCGTGGGGATCTTGTCGGTGATGAGTACTTGGAGCTGCGAGCAGAGGACAAATAGGGGCCGGGCGCCTAGTGCAAGCGGCGATTGACGAGGTGGAGATGGAGCAGCTCCGGCACGGGGAGGCACAGGGTGCCGGAGCAGGGAACTTGGCGCGGCGGCGGCTTGGCGAGGCGGACGAGCTCTAGGACTGGCGCGTGGAGCAGAGCAGTAGCGACCTAGGGTCTACCACGGGAGGCTGGCGTTGGAGGAATGATGACAGGGTGGTGCTCGAGGAAGGAATACGAAGGACGAGGCAAAGGAGACATGGCGGCAAAGGGAGACTCGCGTGGTGGTGGTGCTCTGCAGCAGAAGAAGCAGAGGGAGGTGTGGTGGATCAGAGGAGGCGAAACGACCATGACGCGTGGAGGAGAAGCTGCAGGCCATCATGGAGGCCTCCAAGGCCGGCGGCCATGACGAGCAGAGGCATTGGGCGGCTGTGGCGCAGGGGTGCATGAAGGGGCGGCTGGAGGCGCGAACGAAGCAGAGGAAGGGAGGTCGGCGCGGATGCGGGGCCTCATTGGTGGTTGGCCGGCGGTGAGGCAAGCAACAAAGCAGCGGGGAGGCGCGTCCATGATGAACGTCATGAGGAGGAGGTCGGGGAAGGAAGGCAGAGCACCATGGGGGAAGGAGGCGCAGAGGCAGGGCTTGCCAGTGGTGGTGCCATGGAGGTGTTGGTCGCCAGCAGGGGCAGTTGGAGGTAGTAGCGAGGCAGACGCTACGGGGAGGGAGAGAGTGAGCGGAGGGAGGAGCGTGGGGATCGAGCGCGGGGCTGCTCCCTGGCGGCGTGAGGTGGGAGACGAGGGATATGGGGATCAGTCGGGCTAGGGTTATAGGTTAGGTGGGCCTGGAGGCCGGCCCAGTATAGAGGGGGGCTGCGCCTAGGGGGAGGGCGCCAGCTGGACCTTGGGCCATCGCGATGGAGGAAAGAAGAAAAAACAGGAGGCCTAGCAGGCTGGATTAAAAGAAAAGAAGGGAACAAAAATATTTTCCTTTACTATTTACAGAAAGGATATAGAAGCAAAATATTTATTTGGAGGGCCAAATAAATACAAGTTGAGTTCAAAACTGGCATGGAGCTACTTTGACAAAATTCAAAGTGCCACAACTGGAATTGAAGTATTTGGAGAAGGATCAAGGACTTAGAAATATGAAAACGATAGAGATTTGAAATGCAAGTTTGTTTGGGTTGATTCCATACGAATGGAATAGCTCCCTAATATATTGGGAGGATATGTTCTAAAGAGAAATCTCCATTGAGAGTATCCCTCGATTTAAATGGACCGAAGATCCATACGATTTATTTAGTTGAGTTGCAAAAGAATTAATGATATGATACATGATGACATGATGCAATGAAAAAATATGCAATGATGAATGCAACAAGCAAAACAAATCACATGATAATTCTAGGGAATCATGGAAGGCATGTGAAGCTCCGGCCTTGGGGCGTCACACATGGGGATAACTACTTTTTCCCCATAGACTAGGGAGAAGGGAGTCTGCCCGGTAGCTCGATTTGTTGTCGTTCTCAGGGGCCAAAGAACCACCGGCAGCTCATCGATCCACCACCTTCCATACTTTTGAAGCTTATCAAATGTTCTCGTCTTGAGTCCACGCAACACTTCAGCATTCACCCTCTCAGTTTGCCCGTTGCTTCTCGGATGAGCAACAAAGGCGAATGAGATCTGCTTCCGAGGGCATGAACATGTTGCATGAAGGCGTGGCTCGTGAATTGTGTGTCATTGTCAGTGATGATCCTAGCGGGGACTCTGAAGTGACACACCAGTCCATTCAAGAACTTGATAGCTAACTGAGTAGTCAAATTTCTCACGGACTCTACTTTTGGCCACTGTGTAAATTTATCGATTGCAATGGACAAGAATTGAGAGCCCCCGACATCATGGGGGAAAGGGCCCAAGATGTCGAGCCCCCATGCCGAAAACGGCCATGACAAAGGGGTTGTCTGAAGAGCTTGGGCAGGTAGGTGGATATTCTTGGAATGGAACTGGCAGGCTTCACATTTGGTGACCAACTCAACTTCATCTTGGAGGGCTATGGGCCAGTAAAATCCTTGCCAGAAAGCTTTTCCAACTAGAGCCCTCGACCAGATGTGTCAGCCGCACATGCCTCCGTGTATCTCTGCTAACAGTTGCTTTCCTTCTTCCCATCAAATGCACTTCAATTTCACATCAGTGGGCCTTCTTTTGTATAGTGTGTCGTCAACAAACTGATACATACCAGCCCTCCTCGCTACTCTTTCAGCTTCATCTTGATCCTCGGGAAGTTCTCCAGTTTGGAAGAAATGGAGTATGTGTCATGCCCAAGTTGGAGCTTGAGGCTTGGCAACGAGGACTTGCGGCACCTCCTCATTATTGGGAGCACATTTCTCGACTGTGGGGACCGGTGGTCTGGTGGGAGGAGGTGGCTCAGTGACCGAATGGGGAGTTGTCCTTGTCAAGCTCTCTATCGGGAGCCTCCGGAGGTTTTACTGGGAGAGGCTTGCCGTAGTCCAGTTTCTTCCTCTTTCTGGCAATGTTGCTAGGGATACATAGGGCTGAGTCAGATGGAGAACAAAGGTTCCTGGTTCAATAGGAAGATTTTGTGCAGCGCACTTCAACAGATGATCAGCAATGCTATTTTCTGCACGGGGTACATGCTATGTTTGCAATCCGTCAAAGCGCTCCTCCAACTTTCTCACTTCCA
This sequence comes from Triticum aestivum, assembly GCF_018294505.1. NCBI lineage: Eukaryota > Viridiplantae > Streptophyta > Magnoliopsida > Poales > Poaceae > Triticum > Triticum aestivum. The sequence goes on from NC_057803.1 coordinate 310,245,035, forward strand.
TAACGTATGCCTCCATCAGTGGACATTCGTAATCTGTGTTGACTTGTCTCAACACAAGTTGCGAGTCTCTACGGATGATCATCTTCTTGATTCCCAATGCTATTGCAATCCCGAGCCTGGCAAGGAGCCCTTTGTACTCTACAATATTGTTGGTAGCCTTCTTCTGGGGAAAATGCATCTGGACGACGTACTTAAGTTGTTCCCTAGCGGCAGCAACGAGAAGCACACCATCCCCTGCACCTTGTAGGGAGAATTCACCATCGAAATACAAGATCCATTCTTGGGGTGCTTCCTTGCCGTCAATAATTGTCTCCAACACTTTTTCATTAGGAGTTGGCATCCATTCTGCAATAAACTCTGCCAATGCCCTCCTCTGAATAGTAGATGTGATCTCAAACTTCAAACCAATGTTGGATTACTCCAAGGCCCGCTCCACTATCCTGCCTGTAGACTCAGGGTTTCGGACTATCCGTTGTAAAGGAAAACAGGTGACAACCGTGATCTCGTGTACTTGGAAGTAGTGGCGTAGTTTCCTTGAGGCCATGACAAGGCCAAAAATCAACTTTTGCACGCCAGAGTACCTGGATCTAGCCCCCTGCAACATGGAGCTGACAAAGTACACTTGCGCTGCACCACCTTCTTCCTTGCACTAACCTTGGGGCTGCCTCCGCTGCCTTGCTCTTCTCTGTCTTGATCTGCGTCTGACCTTGCCGGGGTGTGCTCACTTTCCTCTCTGGAGGGGACACTAGCTATGGTTGTCGCTTCATCCACTTCCCGCTATGCCTCTAGTGCCGCGCTAACCACTTGAGTGGTTGCCGCTAAGTATAGCCGAAAACGGCTCTTGTGGTTTGGCAGTGGCCAAAGTGGGCACAGAGGACAGGTAGGCAGTCAAATCATGCATTGCAGCGTCTGCCTCTAGGGTCCATTACACAGATCCTGCCTTCTTCAAGATTTCGAAGAACGGCAAGGCGCTCTGGGCAGACTTGGAAATGATCCTACTAAGCATGGCAATGCATCCAGTCAAACGCCTCACATATTTAACTGTCTTGGGTGCTCGAATCTGCTCGATACACTTGATCTTGTCGGGGTTGGCCTCTATCCCCCGATGGGACAAAAAAAATCCATGTTGCTTGCCGTAAGGAACGCCAAACATACACTTCTTCGGGTTCAGCTTCAGGTTGATCCTATGCAGATTAGCAAATGTTTCTTCCAAACCTCGAATGAGGGTTAATCTGTCCTTGGTCTAGACCGCAATATCATCCATATAAGCTTCAATGTTTTTGTGCAACTGAGACTCAAAACCAATCTGGACTGCCCTTGCAGAAGTGGATCTGTCACTCTTTAACCCGAAAGACATCTAGACGAAGCAGTATGTGCCACAAGGGGTGATGAAAGTGGTTTTCACTTCGTCTTCCTTGGACATAAAGACCTGATGGTATCCAAAGTACGCATCTAGAAAAGAGAGCAAGTCACTCCCAGAGGTTGAATCCACAATCTGTTCAATGTGCGGCAAGGAAAATGGGTCCTTCGGGCATGCCTTGTTCAGATTCGTAATGTTTATGCAAAGCCTCCATTTCCATGAGCCTTGCATACCACCACAGGATTTTCTAACCATGTTGGATCCAGTACTCCCCTGACCAGACCAGCTACCTCAAGTTTCTTAATCTCCTTGGAAAGGAACTACTATCTCTCCAAGGCTTGCTTCTGGACCTTCTATTTCACGGTCGGGCATGTGGGCAGACAACGAGGTGGCGCTCGATTACCTCCCTGGGAACACCGGGGATATCAGATGGTTGCCATGCAAACGCATCGATATTCGCCCGCGGGAAGGCAATGAGCATGCTTTCCTATTTGTCATCGAGTGTGGCACTGATGGTGAAAGTACCATCAGCGCGAGCCAGCCCTATCGGGACCTTTTTCACAGCAGGTGCAGTAGCCTTGGATATCTTGCTATTAGAACTCTCTCACAAGTCATCAACAGGCGCAGCTTACTCCAAAGAGGTATGCTTCCCAGATTCTTTGCTGGCATCCTTGTTAGCTTTCTTCTTTCCTTTACTTTCCTTGGCAGGAATAGTGGCTTCAGCGGCCTCTGTTGCAACTACTTCCCGGTACATCTTGTCCACGCAAATGATTGCGTCCTTCTCGTCTGATGGAATGGAAATGACCCCTATCGGCCCTGGCATCTTGATGGTGTTGTAGGCATAAATTTGGCCAGAGCTGGAGGACCAAGGATTCCATTGTATAGCAGGGGGAGGTCGACCACATCAAACACGATCTTCTCAGTCTGGTAGTTTAGCCCCCCCCCCCCCTGAATGTTACCGGTAGTGTGATCTTCCCCTTAGGACAACTCCTGCCGGGGTTGATCCCTTGAAACGTACTAGTAACCTTGACCTCTTCCTCCGCTATCTGAAGTTTGCTGATGACCTTTGCAGAAATCAGATTCAACCCGGCCCCATAGTCAACCAACATCTTTGTGATTTCGAGGTTGCGGATTGTTGGTGAAATCAATAATGGCCAGCACCCTACTGTGGTTGTGCGGTCAGGTTGGTCATCTTCATCAAAGATGATGGGCATGCAGGACCACTTAAGCAGCCTTCGAGAATCTACCGCTGGCTCCACAACATTGACTTCACGTGCCCACTGTTTAAGTTGGCGGTGACAGGAGTGCAGAGATGCACCCCCGTCAATGAACAGGGCGTCAGTGCCTTTTTGGAATTCCTGCTTGCTGGTTTCCTTTTCATCTCCTCCATCACTCTCATCATTGCAATCCTCCTTCTCACGGCCTCTGGTGGGTTTTCCTTGATTCTGAGGTGCCTTGCCGGGTTGGCTTGCTGCGCAGCCTCGGCCCTTCCTACCATCACCATTTTGACCTTTTTCCTTAGCAAGCTTCTCATATTCAACCCTCTGCTTCTTGATGAGCTGCTCAACCTGATGACACTCCTAGAGATCGTGGCCCTTGGTCGGATGTATCTTGCAGTACGACTAGTCACCTTTCCCAGCCTTCTCGGCAGCCACTGCTTCCCAGCAATCAGTGCATGCCAGGTACCTCAGTCTTGGCCTTCCTTGCCGGGTACCTCAGTCTTGGCCTTCTTGCCGGTACTAGGTGTGCCCGATCCCTCAACGGTCATCACTGCCTTATCCTTGCACCTTTTATTGCGCTTATTGTTCTTCTTCTTTTAACTGGTGGCCTCGTCATCATCCTATGAGACGATGTCGACGCCATCCTCTTCTCTGGGGAGCCGTCTCCCCTCCTCCACTCGAGCACACCTATCCACCAGAGTGTAAAGCTCCTTCACATTCTTGGGCAGTCGGACGTTCATCTTGGAACGTATCCGACGATTGCGCATGTTGGACTAGAATGGAGCTATCACAGCTGTCGGGTGCATATCTGGAATATTTCTGTGGCCTCGGCTGAACCTCTGCATGTACTTCCACAGATTCTCTCCTGCTTTCTGTGGGAGAAGCTACAAGTCACAGGGCCACCATGGTTCTTGATGGCCGCCCGTGAAGGGGCCAACAAACTCATGGCATAGGTCAGCCCAGGTTGAAATGGAGTGCTCCGGCAGGTGTATTAGCCAAGGCTTCACATTTGGCTTGAATGCCAAAGGGAAGTAATTGGTGAACACCTTCCTATTTCTTCCCTGGCAGCTTGAACATCAATGGTGTGGATGCTCAAGAACTATGTTGGGTTCAGTCTCCCATCATACTTCTCTAGTATCTCTAGCTTGAACGTGCGAGCAGATGGCCAACTGACTTGCCGCAACACACGGGTGAAGGCAGGGCACCTGGCCTCGAAAGGTAGGTACCCGTCTTCACCGAGCGCGGGCTCGTTGACGTCAGGACCATCGCATCTGTCGGATTGGCGGTGGGTGTCGCGGCGCTGCTCGATGGCGACACACGCGCATTCCCTTTGCCTGTCCTCCAAGACCCATCGCGGGCCTTGATGCACCCAGGGATCGGATGAAGCCATCGAGATGTCATCGGGTTCTTGCTCGCGTGCCCCCTGCACTGGCTGCCCTGGAGGAGACTACACGGTGGGGGTGGCCCCTTCCACACGACCAGCAGCGTGGGTCGTTGTCGTTGCCTAGGGAGGCTGTGGCGGGCCAGCTCGCTGTGATCCTCCCGCCTCAGCGAAACCAATCAGGCTTTGAATGGCTGCTCTCCACTCATCCATCTGATCGGCTGCTAGCAGAAATCTCAATAGCAGCTGGTCCCACGCCATGGCCTCCAAAGCGTTGCTTGGCATGGATGTTGATGAAAATCGTAACGTCGCCCGACTTCTGATGGTGCCGATAGTTGTCACGCAGTGTCATCGTCGACGTGAGTTAGTCGCCAATATAGCATGGTGATGAGGTGAAGGCGCTTGTGGACCAACGGCTTTGTTTGGTGCATGTCCTGCGGTCGCGCCCACCGCGGGGGCGGCCGGGGTATTGCGATTCGCCCCAGAGCGAGTACCCCCACTGTGTCTGAGCCCTTCGGCCCGGCGGAGAGGCGCAGATGGAATGATCTCTCCACACATACCTCGTAGAGCATGGCCACTAGGATGGTGTTGGTGTTGTCCTTCTCCGGTGCCTCCTACTCCTGTTTCGGCCACAAGGGAGGTGGTGATGACGCCGCCTGCGTCGACTACGTCCCTTGCGGCGTCCACATCCCCAAGCATCCCCGTAGCCCCCACGGAGCTAGTGGTCGCGTGCGGCGGGGCCGTCGAGGATGGCTGGGCAGCGGCGCCGGTTTCATCTTGGGCACCATAGACAATGGAGTTGTCAATGAAGAGAATGATGATGAATATGACGCGCTATGTACGCTTCTCGGGTTCGCACAAGTTCTTCCCCCCTAAGTGGCGTGCGAAAGATGTCGCGGGAAACCACAACCACCTAAGGGGCCATGAGCCCCTTTGAGGTTTGGCAGGGGGACAAGCATGTTGCACAAAGAGCGGAGAGAGCATCGTGCAACACATCAGAGATCACACGGGCGATTTTACCCAGGTTCGCGCCGCCGCGAGGCGTAAAACCCTACTCCTGCTTTGGTGGATTTATGGTGGATTGTGGTGGAAAAGCAGCACTCTAGCCCGACATGGTTGCCTTGGGGCGAGAGCAGCTACGCGCATATGAGTGTACAAGGGTCCGAATCCTCTCGATGGTTGCCATGTGCCTCCTTTTATAGATTAAGGGGTCAGCACAGTGGCAAATCAGTCATTGTGCACTTATTAGATAGCAACAGTACTATCATACCTAACTCTGCAAACAGGGCAGAGCGCGTTAAATGCGCCGCTTAGTGTCACATCATGGCCTACATGGCAAGCCTTGCCAGGCTGCTCGGCCACCTTCTCGCCTGTCTGCATGACACGTTGCTGGACGGGTGTCATTTGTAGGTGATTTCCATAAGAAGTGGCTTCCATGTGGCAAGAAACAGCCACCTAGTCACCTTGGGGCTTGACACCGCACCGATTAATGACTTGCGTTGCTGTGAGGTGGTGCGGTGGAGCCTTGGCGGGGTAGTTTGCCTTCGTAGGCGCCGGCAGGCATGCTGTGACGGTCTTGAGGTTTGTTTTCTGGGTAACCTTGACCTCGCTAGGCTCCCCTACCCGACAAGGGAGGTTTTCCCTTAGTGGTGTCTTGCTCCTTTGGCTCAACTTGGACTTCTTTGATCTGCACCCTGATTCCTCAAAGAGTTGATCTCTTGTGCATGGTCTGGTCTTGGATGTTGTAATCTTAATCTTAGGCCTATGCACGGTCTGGGAAACAGACCCATGGTTTGTTGCATCGACAAACGCCTTAAGCATGATGAAATGATATAGAAGAAATAAACCCAATCCATATGAATAAACCTCGTCATTTTACCATTAATAGCAACAATACATATATCTGTCTTGTTCCCTTCTACCACTGGGATAAAGAGCATCGTAAGATTGAAACCATTACAAAGTACATCTCTAGTGAAGATAAATCAATCTAGTTGGCCAAGCCAAATAGATAGACCGGGGAGAAAAACAAAGCTACGACGATCATGCATAATAAAGTTCAGAAAGAAACCTTTACTTATCATAAATATTTAGAACATAAACCCATAATACATAGGATCCCAACAAACATACAACAAAGGAAGATTACATTGGATAGAACGCCAAGAACATCAAGGAGAACATTGTATCAAAGATCAAAGAGAGAGAAGAAGCCATCTGGTTACTAGCTATGGACCCCTAGGTCTATGGTGAAATACTCACACATCATCGAAGGGTAGCGAGGATGATGTAGAATCCCTACGTGATAGATTCCCCCTCCGACAGAGTACTGAAAAAGGCCTCTAGATGGGATCAAGGAAGAACATAACCTAGTGGGAGCGAAAAAAGTGTTTCGGGTGGCTCTCTCTTGGGTTGCCAATATTATAGAATTTATAGAGGTGGAATTAGGTCAGACGAAGCCAGGATGGGCCCACAAGGCAACAGGGCGTGCCCTGTTTCCTTGTCGTCTCCCAGCTTGCCGTCTGGTCTCCTCTCGAAGCTTGTAGGGTCTCTTTTGTCCTGAAAAAATAGTCAAAAAGTTTCATAGCGTTTGTACTCTGTTTGGTACTGATTTTCTGGCAAACTAAAAACAAGCAGAAAATAGCAACTGGCACTACTCAGTGGGTTAATAGGTTAGTCGTAAAAATGATGAAAAATAGCATATAAATGCATATAAAACATCCAAGATTGATAATATAATAAGATGGAACAATGAAAAAGTATAGCTATGTTGGATATGTATCAGTCACCATACTACTTCTTTTGAGCTCATAGTTAAATGGGACGGTCACACTACATATCCTGGAACGGGTGTTCTTGGAATACACTTGTATGCGGTTATGGTTTAACGCCTACATACTTTTAGTTGGGAGTACTTAGCTTATTCGGCACCCTGACTGTCAGATCCTGACACCAAGGGGGGTGCTTCGGTACTTCCTGATTAGGCATTAACCAGGTCAAGGTCCACACTAATAGTATGGGACTCCTTGTCAGCCTGCCTGATCTTGATGACAAAGGAGTTCTTTTGCTCTACTATTCTTCCCAATAGTTCTCACCCCATGAACATCGACAACAGCATGGCCTCGGGTCATGAGACAGCAATCTTGCATTCGCCAGCCCCCCAAAGGTTTCTACTTCCTCCGCCCGGCGCACTGATAAGCTAGAGCGTAAAGCTCCATCATAGTGTGCACCCAACTTGTCGCCATCGCTTCGCTAACCTGTGCACTACAAACATTCAAATCGAAGACTGTGATGATGGAAGTAGCGGGCAGTGCTTCGATCCCGACCTCTACTCGATGAAGCACCAGATGTACTCCCAAAGAAGCTCACCTGGCTTCTGCTTGAGCTATCGAAGTAAGATGTACGTGGGGTGATCCACTACGAGGTCCTTTCCCTGGCGAGGGATCTTGAAGGTTGATACTCGGGGGCACCGGAGATGTTGCGACACTTTGCTTCATTCGGGGGCGAACCGCATAGTCTGGGGCTTGCTAGACATGGGGTCCTTCCAGAGGCTAGGTGGGGCACCCTCCTTTCGCTGGTAGTGACAAAGATTTTGTGGATGCCTAGGATGAAGGGCCACAGACTTGGGCAACCGTACTCTAGCCAGCCCAACTTGGTGGTGAAGAACCTGACGACGATGATGAATCTGGCATCGACAAAGATGCCAGCAGATTTGTCGATGTAGATCCGCATGAGCGCCCCCTACCTGGTGCGCCAGATGTCCGCGGGTGAGTGCATAATACACACATGACACCATGTACTGGTGATATCCTCTTGTTAGTTCATCGATGGGGCACGAAGGTGGGGTCCTACACTACTGGAATGCATGAAATGGACACGATGATTTACCCAGGTTCGGGCCGCATGGTTGTGTAATACCCTACTCCTGCTTTTTGTGTGTTGATTTGGGTGTATTAAGAGCAACAAGTCCTTCCTAGGAGCAGGAAGCATTGTGTACTCCTACTGATGTTGTACACAATGTCCAACCTTTCTTCCTCTCTATTGGTGTCAAAACCAGAAGACCTTGGGGTAGGGGTCCAAAGCTATAGATCTTGGATCGAGGGTAACAGGAACGAAGGAGACAATGTTTACCCAGGTTCGGGCCCACTTAATGTCGGTAAAAGCCTACATCCTGCTCTTGTTTATATCAATGGAGATGTATCAAGTAAAAAGTCGATCTACCTCGAGATCATATTTTGTTGTCTAATTCTAGGAGTAGGTGAATGATTTTCTATTGATGTCCCCTCTATGGGCTAAACCCTGTGGCTTATATACACACCAGGGAGGGTACCTAGGGTTACAAGGTTGGTAGCTATGAGCTTGGCGGCAATAGAAATCTTGGAGTATACATCAAGTGTTTGGGGGAGGGAGTCTTGGTCACGCCTCCTACGTATGGCTTCCAGAGTCCTCTTGATCATGAATGGTTGCTTGCCGACCCAACCAAGGAGAACAGGCCGGCTAGGTTAGTACCCCCTTATCCAGGACACTGCCAGTATCCCCCGAACTAGTGTTCTATGCCAAGGATGATCGTTCTTGTAAAAACCTTGGACCTGAAGTCCCTGGCTTGATAGACGAGTTCCTCCTTGCAATTCTCGAACCACACCTTCAAGGGGGAGATGCCAGTCGAAGCTCGACCTAGCCTATTCCCTTGGCCCAAAGAGGATCGAAAACATAGCCTTGAAGGCCAAACACCTTGGTATGAATGACTCCATGTAGCCTCACAACTTTATCAGAATGACCCACCGAACAACAGGTCATGCTCCCATTCTCCCTATCTAACTGCTTCGTCTAGCTCCAGCGCCAGATCCATTCCCGTACCTTTTTCTCCAGCAATTACATCCTTCTTCGCTAGCCATGGCCGAGACCCTCCAAGGATATTGGGGTAGCTCCATCATGACCTAGGGGACCATCCAGGAGTTGCGCAACATGGGTATTTGTCAAGCGATATCGCCGCCCATGCCCCTGTGATTGGCCAGCAAGTGCCCGCTAATGATGTTGGGGAGCGGGTGGTCTACGTCCCCCACCTCATCAGGGGCTGGGGTTCTCGCTGCACCGCTTTGTTCATGGGATCATGTACTACAATGGGCTTGACTTTCACCACCTGGCCCCAAACTCCATCCTCCATCTCGCTGCCTTCATCACGGCCTGCGAGGCCTTCCTCCGTTGTGAGCCACACTTCGTCCTGTGGCTGAAGATCTTCGGAGTCAAGCCAATGTCCTGTGGCTCCGACCTATCGGAGTGCGGAGGGGCCATGATCAGCAACAACCAAGGGCCAAATGGTTTAAGGGCACATTCCTCGAAACGGTGAAGGAATGGCAGTGGAAGTGGTTCTACATCACTGAACCACTTGCCCCTGGCCAGGCCAGAGTCCCAGCATTCTCGGCTGGGTCTCCCAAGAAGATCAATTCCTGGAAGGAAAGGGGCATCGCCTGGTGGAACCAGAAGGAGGTGCAGACCTTGGTAAACAGGGTCAAATGGTAGTCCACCACGGGGAAGGTCGAGCTTGCTGAAGTCATCAATGTCATGCTCAACAGCCGCATGCTCCCTCAACAACTTCGGGCCAGACCGATGTCGGCACAAAAGCCCGAGGACATGGGCCCCCTTAACACCTTCTTCCGCTCCACCCTGGCCACCATGTGGACCAAGCTCATCATGCTGGTCAAGGACAAGATCCCCAAGGAATTCGGGACCATGGCCTCGAGGACGGCTATGAAGCCCCCCTGGTGAGTGATTTTACTCACAAGTTATTAGTTTTGTGCTTCGAGGACTAGATTTAATGAACCATTTTGCATGACGCTCTTTTAGAAGTGGATGGCCTGGGTAGTGGGTGTGCAGTTGAGGGAGTCGTAGATTAGGGGGTCCCCGGGCATCCGGGCTATGTGACATTGGCCGGACTAATGGGCCGTTAAGATACAAGATAGAAGGCCTTCCACCGTGTCTGGATGGGACTCTCCTTTGCGTGGATGGCTAGCTTTGGTGGTCAGAAATGAAGTTTCCTTTCTCTGTAAACCGACTTTGTACAACACTAGGCCCCTCCGGTGTCTATATAAACCAGATGGTTTTAGTCCATAGAGGCGATCATAATCATACATGCTAGACATCTAGGGTTTTGCCATTACGATCTCAAGGTAGATCATCTCTTGTAACCCCTATACTCATCAGAGTCCATCAAGAAGAAATTAGGGTATTACCTCCATTAGAAGGGCACGAACCTGGGTAAATATCATGTCCCCTACCTCCTGTTACCTTTGATCCTCAGACGCACAGTTCGGGACCCCTACCCAAGATCGGCCGGTTTTGACACAAACATTGGTGCTTTCATTCAGAGTTCCACTGTAACGCCCTCGATGCGGCTATATCTCCCACGTGTTGAGGCACGACTTAGAGGCATAACTGCATTGAAAGCAATGTCGCAAGTTAGGCAATCTTCACAATATCCCATGTAATATAGATAATAAAAGGGGAGATACATAGTTGGCTTACACTCGCCACGTCAATCAAAGTACATAAATAGCATTACATCAACCAAACACTCATGGCCCGACTACGGCACCAAAATGAAAGATAAACCCAACATGCGACACGGTCCTGATCACCCCAACTGGGCACCACTACTGATCATCAGGGAAAGACACATAGTAACAGCGTGAGTCCTCGTCGAACTCCCACTTGAGCTCAAGCGCGTCATCTGGAACGGAGTCATCAGGCCCTGCATCTGGTTTGGAAGTAATCTGTGAGCCACAGGGACTCAGCAATCTCGCACCCTCGTGATCAAGACTATTTAAGCTTATGGGTAAGGTAAAAGGTATGAGTTGGAGCTGCAGCAAGCGACTAGCATATATGGTGGCTAACATACGCAAATGAGAGCGAGAAGAGAAGGCAAAGTACGGTCGATAAAAGTATGATCAAGAAGTGATCCTAGAACAACCTACGTCAAGCATAACTCCAACACCGTGTTCACTTCCCGGACCCCATCGGAAAGAGACCATCACGGTTACATACGCGCTTGATGTATTTTAATTAAGGTCAACTTCATGTTTTCTACAACCGGACATTAACAAATTCCCATCTGCCCATAACCGCAGGCACGGCTTTCAAAAGTTCAAATCCCTGCAGGGGTGTCCGAACTTAGCCCATCACAAGCTCTCACGGTCAACGAAGGATATTCCTTCTAGCAGGAAGACCCGATCAGACTCGGAATCCCGGTTACAAGACATTTCGACAATGGTAAAACAAGACCAGCAACACCGCCCGAATGTGCCGACAAATCCCGATAGGAGCTGCACATATCTCGTTCTTAGGGCACACTCGGATGAGACTAGCTACGAGTAAAACCAACCCTCAAGTTTCCCCGAGGTGGCCCCGCGGGCAGCTTAGTTTGGACCAACACTCAGAGGAGCACTGGCCCGGGGGGGGGTTAAATAAAGATGACCCTTGGGCAGGCCTACCCAAGGGAAAGAAAAGGCTAGGTGGCGAATGGTAAAACCAATGTTGGGCATTGCTGGAAGAGTTTTATTCAAGGCGAACTGTCAAGGGGTTCCCATTATACCCAACCGCGTAAGGAATGCAAAATCCGGGAACATAACACCGATATGACAGAAACTAGGGCGGCAAGAGTGGAACAAAACACTAGGCATAAGGCCGAGCCTTCCACCCTTTACCAAGTATATAGATGCATTAATTAAATAAGATATATTGTGATATCCTAACAAGTAAACATGTTCCAACAAGGAACAACATCTCCATGTTCAATCTTCACCTGCAACTAACAACTCTATAAGAGGGGCTGAGCAAAGCGGTAACATAGCCAAACAACGGTTTGCTAGGACAAGGTGGGTTAGAGGCTTGGCTCAACAATATGGGAGGCATGATAAGCAAGTGGTAGGTATCACAGCATGGGCATAGCAAAAGAGAGAGCAACTAGCAAGCAAAGATAGAAGTGATTTCGAGGGTATGGTCATCTTGCCTGAGATCCCGCAAGGAAGAAGAATGAGTCCATGAAGAAGACAAACGGACATAGTCAAACGGTTCCTCACAAACGCGACGTTACCGGAATCAACCCGAAGAGGCAAAACCGGAAAGAAGCAAACAACATAGTAAACAACCACTAGAACAACATGGCACGATGCGCAAACAAGTATGATGCATGTCCGCTTTAATGAAGCATGGCATGGCAATGTGCACAAACAATACTACAAATTAAGTGGAGCTCAATATGCAACTCCGTTGCATATTGACGAAACACCACATTCAAGCTATTTAGTTCGATCTCGTTTATGTACCCAACAATATTAAATGTTGTTAAACATGGAGAGAGGGTGAAGCAAAGTAAAACTACCTATCTAGTCAAGTTTAAATGAGGCCGGAAACAACGAACAACAATTCCGGAAACTCCTCATGAGCATATTATAGATTTGGTACTGTTCTGCCCTAAACATTATTTTAGAGTTGTTAAACATGAAATATGAGTGCACCAAGTTAAACTAGGCGTTTTTCTACCCCATTTACATATAAAGTTTATTAAATTCCAAGTTACGGTTATTTAGTTATGAATTAAATCATTTTAGCAAGTTATTTAAGCAAATTTAAACAAACATCATTTTTAAGCATTTTAAACATGGATGAAAATGACATATTATGAAACTACACAAAATTCTAAGCAACTTTCATATATGAAACATTTTAATCCGATGCACGGTTGGTGAGTTAGAATATGCATGAACATTAAGGGGTTTTCTGAAAATCTGCAGTTTTCTGATAAATTACCAAATTCGCTCGTGGAAAAAAACAGGCATCGGGCTAAATTGGAGCTACAGGTCGAAACATGTCATGAGTGCGGGGGGTGCCTCACATAATGGGCCTTGGCCAGGACGGTGGGCTGCAGCAGGCCGGCTGAGTGGAAGGACGAGGTGGGCGCTGGGCCTAGGCGAGGCCGGTCCGCGTCGGGCGCTCGTGCCCACGAAGGGTGTGAGATCGGGCAGCGGGTCAATGGGGCACTCACTCGCACGGAGCTGCCGCTCGAGGCTGGAGAAGCAGAGGCCAGTGACGGCGAACTTGGCGCGTGACTTCGGGACGGTGCGGCGGCGGATCCGGGCGGAGGTGGCCGGAGGAGTGGGAAACGGCGAAGAGGAGGCCGGTTCGGGCCGATGCCGCCAATGGCGCGCGGCGGCTGCAGCTTCGCTCGTTGCAGAGCAGATACGGCGCGGTGAGGGACTTGTAGCCAGAGAGGGTTTCAGACCGTGCGGTCGCATCGGACAACTCCGGAAGAGAAGAGGGGAAGGAGGATGGACTAGGTGGGCTGTGGCGAGACTGCGAGGGGGAGAAGAGAGAGGGAGGGCCCGACATCTGTTTCCGGAGACCGAAAATGTCCGACGTTAGATCGACTATAATGTCGCTATAGTTATTCGTTGGGGCATCAAACGGACTCCGAACGCGATGAAACTTGGCAGGCGATCTACTAACAACAAAACAACACCGCACGCCAACTTTCATCCCATTTCGAGAACATTCTCCGGCCACTTCTAAAATAATATTCGGACGTGCCGCGGGCGCGTGCAAGTGTGTCTGGGCTCAGAACGGATAACGGACGGAACTAGGAGAACCCGGGCGAATGCAAGTTTTGAAAACATGATGATGCAATGCGGATGATGACATGGCAAGATGCAACACACAAGCAAAAGACAAGGCAACACCAGTGAATAACTGGAGGACACATGGCACATCGGTCTCGGGGCGTCACATCCACTATATTGTCGACAGAAGGTTCGATGGATCGATCGATCATCTACAATGATGCTGTTTCTGGGGAGACTTTACTCCTCGGCCAACTTTTCCTTTTCGGCGGCTTCGCACTGTGTGCCAACTCGATTGGCCACCTAGAGCAGACCAGCAGCGATGCCCCTAGTCATCAGATTAGCTTCAAAAACCTAAACTACGTCGCCGATATCCGAGGAGACTTGATCTCCGAAGGGTTCGTGGCCCCGATCACCGCTTTGGCCTTAGATCCGGAGCAAACCATCATGTCTGAAGATGGGAGTTTGGAGCCCACCGAACTCTTCGCTGCAAATCACATTATCAAGGATCCGGAGGCGATTGTGTCCATGGCGAACATGGAATCAGACCGGGTTCCCCCTATCATTGAAATGCTGGACACGCCCCCCGACTCCAGACCCAAACTCTCGAGGTCCACATTAAGTTAAGAATGGCCAGGAGGCTCCTGCCCCGCCTAGCTTCATGGACTGTTGCTTCCCCGTTCAAACCTCACTTCTGAACGAGGCCCTAGACCTAGTGCGATCTCTTGCCATTACAGAGGAATTACTTCCGAACTACGCTCAGCCTGGTCTAGGGGCTGAGAGCGGGGAATTTTATGTCCCACCCATCACCCACTACATAGCCACCATCGAAGATTTAACCAACATGCTGGACTACACCTCCGAAGACATCGATGGCATGGACGAAGATGCCGGAGACGATCAAGGCCAAGACCAGCCATTTACCGGGCGTTGGACGGCCACCTCCACATATGACGTGTATATGGTGGACACACCCAAAGAGGATGATGATGATGATGGCAGTAAGGATCTGGTTGAGGATAAGCCTGCTGAAGCACCTACAAAGCATCGACGCCAGCGGCGCCGCTCAAAATCGCGTCGTGGCAAAGACAGGAACACTGTCACTGGAGACGATAACACTCCAGAGGATGCCAAAGACCCCGAAGCCTCCGTCGAGCCCACATCCGAGTAGGATGATGTGGAGGAGGGGTAGGTTAACACCGACGATCCGGTCAGGAACAAGGACTCGGAGGATAGTAACTATCTACAACTCTCTGAGGATGATGTCAGCCTCGGCAACAAAGACTTCATTATGCCAGAGGAACCCCTCATGCAGGAGGGCTTTAAGCGCCAACTAATCACCACTGAAAGAAGCCTAAAAAAGCAGCAGCAGCAGCTCCAAGCTGAACAGGATACACTCAATGACAGATGGACTCAGGTCCTAGCTGCTGAAGAATATGGCCTTCAGCACCCAACAAAGAGTTATCCGAAGCGTCGGCTATTACCACAGTTTGACGACAAGGCCGGTGAGCCCATACCGTCAAGACACGACCGTGCTGATGAACCGGACCGACCACCACATGGGCAAGATAAAGTGGCAACCTACACCGAACACCAACCCGCACCGCCTCGCCTGAGAGGCAGAGAGGCATGTAACGCCCCGAGACCGATGTGCCAGGTGTCTTCCAGTTATTCGCTGTTGTTGCCTTGTCATTGCTTGAGTGTCATGCATTGCATATCATGTCATCATGTGCATTTCATTTGCATACATGTTCGTCTCATGCATCCGATCATTTTCCCAGTTGTCCGTTTTGCAATCCGGCGCTCCTATGTCCTCCGGTGTCCCTTTCTACCTCTTTTCGTGTGCGGGTGTTAAACGTTTTCGGATTGGTCCGAGACTTGTCACGCGGCCTTGGTTTACTATCGGTAGACCGCCTGTCAAGTTTCGTACCATTTGGACTTCGTTTGATACTCCAACGGTTAACCGAGGGACCAAAGAGGCCTCGTGTGTGTTGCAGTCCAACACTCTTCCAAAGTGGCCCAAAACCCACCTAAACCTCCTCCATCATCTAGAACGTTTGATCATGATCGCGTGGCCGCAAACCGCACCTCTTTTGGAGCTTCCTAGCTCCCTCTACCTCTATAAACAGACCCCTCCATTTCATTCCCGGATCTTCTTCCCCTAACCCTAGAACATCTCCTACTGCCGCGCCGGACATGTCCGTTTCGGCCGGACGTCCAGCCGCCACCGCCCCAGACCAATAGAGCGCCGCCACCTGTCCCCGCCGACACGAGGCCCGCACGGTCCAGCGCTGGCCCTCCCCGCGCCCGACCGGGCCGCCGCCTCCTCGCGCCTCCCCGCACCTGCCTCCTCTCGCACGCCGCTCCTCTCCTTCGACGCCGGTGCCGCCCGCCACCGCACCGAGCCGGCCTCACCGCCGCAGCACTCGCCGG